>NW_012108997.1:107593-117041 GCF_000951045.1 Mandrillus leucophaeus | reverse complement strand
TTTTTTTTTTTTTTTTTTTTTTTTTTGGACATTGTTTCCTTTTACGAACACATTTAGTCTGATATGTGAGCATGATTTTTTTTAAGTAATTTCTTTTGTATTTTGGTCACAGCTGATTTAATACTCCTCCACTGAGTTCTGAGGATCCCTGGGACTTTCCAAAACTATTCCTAAGATCCCTGAACACTCAATAAGAAAACCTTTAAAAATTACTTGAAGCATTTTGGATCATCTGGCTGCCTAAGACTAAATATTAATATTTGAGTGGCTATGTTTCTATATTCCATGTTATTGAGTTGGCAGTAGCAGTACTTTATCACAGGCTCCTTATTAGGAGTTGAGAGGGAAACTGGACACAATAACACAATTCAAACCAACAAAACAGTAAGTAGTGTCACTGATATACGCATAAAAATCTTGGGACAGCTTGAAATGGAAAATTTTATGACAGTTTGCCTGGAAGAGCCTGTGCCTAAGAAGCTGGTCTCCACATTCATGAAAGGTAATTTTGTTTCAGCAAAACAGCCTTATTTGTCGAAGAAAAATTAATGCTGTTAATTTGAATTTTATTGTTTTTATAGTTTATGTTTAATTTGTTTGGCTTTATCGTTTTGTGAGCACTATTAGCATAAGGGACTTGTATCTGGTTTTATTTTTCCACCATTTTAAATACTATTGCAATTAACATATATTATTATAAGATTGTGCGTTTATGATTTTTTCCTTTAAAAATGACATTTATATTTTTCAAGTATAAGAAGCTCTAGATTAAGATATAGCTATAAGTGAAAATTTCTGAAAACAAAAGTGATAATAAAATGATAAATTCAATAGAGCTGTGGTCCCCAAACTTTTTGATACCAGGGACCGGTTTTCTGTAAGATAATTTTTCCATGGACTTGGGTAAGGAGAATGGTTTCAGAATGACTCAAGAGTATTGCATTTATTGTGCACTTTATTCTTATTACCATTACATAGTAATATATAACTAAATAATTATACAACTCACCATAATGTAGAATCAGTGGGAGCCCTGAGCTTGTTTTCTGTGACTAGATGGTCTCATTTGGGGATGCTGGGGGACAGTGACAGATCATCAGTCATTCGATTCTCTTAAGAAGTGCAAAACCTACATCCCTCGTATGTGCAGTTCACACCCAGGCTCCTACTCCTATGAGAATCTAATGCTGCTGCTGATCTGGCAGGAGGTGGAGCTCAGGTGGTAATTTGAATAATGTGGAGTGGCTGTAAATACAGATGAAGCTTCATCTGACTAGGTATATACTTTGATCTGTACCCCATTATTTTTAACATTTTTGGAGAGTATTTCTCAACAGCCATTTTCACATTTCACTCATCTCTTTTTCATGTGCCTCTGTTCATGTGCCTGTGTTCAGTTGCATCTGTTTCTTTCTATTAATATTGGTTAGAGACGATGAAAATCATACCTTAAAAATAATCATGTTCATTGTATTTATCTCCTATTGTGACTTTTTAGGTTATCAGGTTATTTCATGACTCTTACAAAATATTTTGGAATATAATCTACATTCACATTTCTCTTGCAAATCAAGAAGACATGATAATTGCTCTTCAAAAAAGTACTGATACATTAAAGAATTATGTCACTTTAAAAATACTATGAAGTAAATGATATGTAAGCCCATTGAAGAAAAAATGATATAAACAAATGGTAGCATTTTTATATTATTTTATATGAGAAAGAGAATGAATTAGAGGGAACAGATTAATGCAAAATACTGAGATCATTGTAAACTCATTAAGTTCAATCGGGGAACTGAATACTATTATTTCTTTTCTCAAAATATTTTTATCTTGATGGATCCAATCCTTTGTATTTTTCTTCATTAAATGCAGAGCATGCATCTCTCCTTAAAATCTTCAGCATAATTTGTCTTGCCAATCATATGGTTCAACAATATAGAATTAAAATAGAAAAATAGTATCATCACCTACACCATTGGTATTGACAAATAATGCTTTTATTCTCATAATTAGTGGATCCAAGGGAAAAAATCAAAGATAAAAAGTCAATAACAAGAATCTTATCCATTTGAAAGCATGATTAAGAAAATGAAGTGTATTCTCCAAATTAAAAATCTGTCTCAGCGAGATTCTCAATACATAGACCCGTACTGAGTTTGAATTATTATAATCTAGTAGAATTTACAGGAAGTTTGCAATTATTATTCATGGTTCTTTTAGTTTTAGTTTTTGTTTTTGTTTTTGTTTTGTTTTGTTTTGTTTTAAGGATAGAGTCTTGCTGTGTCACCCAGACTGGAGTGCAGTGGCCCAATCTCGGCTCAATGCAACCTCCGCCTCCCAGGTTCAAGTGATTCTCCTGTCTCAGCTTCCAGAGTAGCAGGAATTATAGGCACTACCACCAGCCTGGATAATTTTTGTGCTTTTAGTAGAGACGGGGTTTCACCATGCTGGCCAGACTGGTCTCAAACTCCTGACCTCAGGTGATCCGCCCGCCTTAGCCTCCTGAAGTGCTGAGATTACATGAGTGAGCCACTGGCCCAGGCCTGCAATTATTACTAATAATTCATGTTTATGTTAAAAGCTTCCATTACCACACACTTAAAACCAGAAAACAAAAGAACCAATGACCAAGATTCCAACCATTCTAACGCAATATTGTTAGAATGGTTAGCTGTTAATTCAAATTGTTAGCTTGTGAAGATAGAATCTTCCATAAGTCAGAATGTAGTATGCAGGCCAGTCTAATGAAAATGCATAACCTTGCCAAAAGGGGATCTGATGAGAACCATGAACGATACACGTGCCCATCTTAAGTCACCACTGGCTGTAGAAACCCAGGGCACATGCACTATTACTTGTGTATTCAAAATACCTTCATGTAAAATAGACATTACCTGTTCATCACCTTTATGACAAACAAAAACAATTTTCATTGTTCTTCACAAAATAAACTTTAGACCTAAGAAATTCTAATACATGATGATGAGTAGCACATAAAGAAGAAAAATGCCAGATTTTGGTCTTAATATTTTCTAAGATGTGGAAAATATCTGTTCTATTCAGTAAATAAGTTGACATCAGTAGGTTATATATCCTGATGGTTCTTTTGGTTTTGTATTTTTCTTTAGGTTGGTGAAAGTAACATTGTTTCTTTACATATTTCCCATCAGAAATGGTAGAAATCGTAAGGATATTTCAATATCATACTTTCTTTAAGGAAATAAAAAAGCAATGGTCAGATTCTGTGACACTACACTATTTCAGAAAACTCAGACGCTTGCCATTACTAAGTGCTACTCCTGAAAATGTTCTTGCCTATTTATTAATACCATGAAGATTACTATGACATCTTTAGCAAAAAGTCACATTTTTCTGTCCCTGGAAAATTGATCTACTTTTTAAAAGAAATGTTGGTGCCACTGATATAAATATTCTGCATGTATGCATTTTTTTCTTTTACAATTTTTTTAAAGACAGCTACTTGCTGAGTTTATGCCTCAGATTGCTCAAATGCCATTTTTTCCTTCTACATAACCACCATGTTTTAAATCACATTTGTTCTAAAAAGATAACCATGGAAAAAATGACTTTTAATACAAAGAGTTGGAATGAAAGCTAAATGAGACAGATGGAGTAAATGAGATTGCTTTTCCATTTCTTTCCCACTATTTCAGGAAGAAGTAAAGCCACAGCCTACTATTTTGAAAAGCTATAAAATATCATCTCTCCAGTAATGAATACTTGATCAACTGGTGGTTTTTTCAAAACTCCTCTTACATCTAATGGAACTATAGGTATATCCTGTTCCCAGTGTTGACTATGTAACTAATACACTTCAGCTAACAATCCAATGCATTTGTGAAAATGAGATAGACTGATTATGAAGAAAATCGCTACGGCAAAATCATACTCAGAAGCTGTCTGACGGAGTCACAAAAGCCTGTCATGCATAAGGGCCTGTCATGTCAAGCCTAAATGCTTTGGGTTACTGCTTAAAATGTGCAACTACTATAGGAAGCGTGATTTATAAAAATCAGTGCAAAGTACACGATGGGTGTGTGGTTATTTTTTAATATATATCCCTTACTTAGCCACAAACAAAAGTGAGTGGAGTTTGGCAGCTCTATGGTTATTTTATAATAGAAGAATCAGCCTTTTAAATCTAACTCATTGTAGATATTAAATATGTATAGTCAAATCATCAGGGGCACAAGTAGTCAGTGATTAATTTTTTTTTTTTTTTTTTCTCAAGGGCTTCTTCCCTTTAAGAGAACGTAAATAGGAAACACTGCCCATCTCATTTTGAAAAGACTGACAAAAAATGTTACAAAAGGAGGAAAGGGGAGAGGAAGGGAGGGAATAAAAGAGGAAACAAATATTTAAAGGCCTTTTTTTCCTGACCCTATAAGCCTTAAATATATTATATAAAAATAAAATATAATTATATTTTAGGAACCAAGTAAAACAAATATAGACTCCTTTACTCGAGTGAATTTTACCCAATTCAAACAGTCAATATTCAGTCACCAAAATGAATGCTAAAAGCAGTAATGTTCAGGAAATTAATAAACAGCCCTCTATCAATTCTCTGGTATGTAGGAAAACCAAGGCCAGGGATATCTCTTTATTTTTCTTTCCTACCACTGAAAAGCAAAGTTTTATTACTGAAGAGAACCATTTAAAATGATAATATAAAAATAAAATAGGATTATGTTCTATCTTTATCCCAAGTGCTATATGATATTCTTGTGTTTTTATCTGGAGAGAAGAATTATTTCAAATATTTACTTTAATTGAAGAATTTAATAGGAAATAAATGAGAATTTTTAACCCAAATTGTTTTTTTTTTTTCTAGTTTTTACCATATTCTTCTCATCAAAGGCCTTTTAGCTCTGAAAGTAGGCCTATATCTATGACAGTACTAAATGCAATTTTTATCTACTTTATACATTCTATAATTTGTCCTCTGACCCTATTATTTACCATTTGTTTAGCCAAATGATCACACAGCTTTCAAGTTGACAATATAACTTCACTATATGAATCTTAATCTTATTCTTGCTTCTTTTGAGCCTACCTATGAAAGGATTTTACTTTACCTGTGGCATTCATTATCCATTTAAGAGCTTTTTTTATCTTACCCATTTACAAAAATGATAGAAATTGAATCACTAAAAAGAGTGGAATATTTTTCCTTAACTTAGAGAACAATAAGATGCATGGTTTTCTATGTGCCTTTAGAATATGATAAACATTTTATAATTTTCATATTCATACCTGAGTAAAGTGTTATACCGGCTCACTTTTATTGATAAGAAAACTAAAGCTCAGTGATGATATAATTATTCTTGTTTTGCTCATTTCTTAAGATATGGAACTGGGCTTTAAAGCTTGTTTGTCTAAGCGTATGAGCTCACACCACTATGCCTATTTCATCCTTAGAGTTATGGATCGGATCTATATAATCATGTGTGGAATGTAGGGATCAAGTCTTTTTCCTATTTGTACACTTTCAATGGTACTCTATATAAGGTGTGCAACAACATTCAAATGAGTAAATAATCAAATGAATAATTCTAATAATGGTGCTTTTCTGTTAGGAGCAGCATGGTTGCTACTCTCAAATGTCTTCAGAAAGTTGCCCTTTTAGACTTTTATCAGGCATGTTTTTATGAGGCATGTATCTCTTAGAGTGTATCTCAGTTGCATAGAAAACTTATTTAAATACAAGCTTCACAAATAAACATGTAAACCTGAAACAACAGCAGCAAATAACTCAGAGCAATACTTGATATGTTGCATCTCTTAACTTACAAACTAATAACAGGTTTTTATTTTATACTTCATTGTATAAATTTGTACTATAATTTAGATGATCTTAAAAATATTAAAAGCCACATTTTTATAAACTAGTATTTATGCATAGTCATAAGGGGTTAATTGAGCATAGAAAGCACACACTTGAGACTCCAAATTGAATAATTTGATTTGTAAACAGGTACTTAGTGTACAAGAAGCCATTACACATGCAATTATCTGACTTCAATTAATTGTGTGCATCTCTAAGGAGCGACTTAAGAATGTTTGTTTCAATTTTACCGGCTTTAAGGCCTGATATCTATAAACATTTATTTTGCTTACGCTATAGCTTTCAACTTTGGAAAAGACATTGCTAACGGCAATTATTATGTTCCTGTGAGGGAACGTTGGAACTGTCATAATCATATCCCGGGTTTCAGCCCTTTTCCATTCAGCCCCCTCTCTCCTCACACACAAACACACATGGCCAGAAACAAAATCAAGTTCAGGCTTCTCTAAAAGATGTAAAACCATGTGTTAAGAAATATGTGTTTGTAAATAAGAAATTGCTCTCAATTCAATAGCTCTTTATACTGTGTGCATTCCCCATCCACCTGTAGAATTTCAGAAGCCTCATTTAGGTTGCCTGAGCACTTATGCTATTATTCCTGTAATGACCCAGAGATCAATTGTGCCAAAGTCAAAGCAAAGAGAAGACACACTATGGCCCTTAGAAAATGGCTTCAAAGCTATCATTCTACGGGTACCTTTTTCCTATCTCTTCAGTCATGAAGGAACATTTCTCATGTAGCTACCTGAAGACCCCTTTAATGGGCTTTCTATTTGCTTAGAAATTTAGTTCTACAAGCAGGTGATTGATCTTCTTCCTCCTTATTATTCTCCTTGTTTTCTTCTATCTCTATGTCCTCCTCATCCTTCTTCTTTTCTTCCTCATTACCCCACAAAGATAGAAACTATAAGTCCAAAACAGGTAAGAGAAAAGACTACAAACTCCTAAGCAGAGACCTGATCTTCCCTATCTTTCTACCTCCCCCTCCCCCCAGCCTTTAAAGAAGTGATTGGGATGGTCACAACAATCAACAAGTCATTGCTAGTCGAGCAATTATTTTCACTGAAATATTAAAATGATAATGCCATTCTGGAAATCCTTCTGGAAACTGCCAGTCTGAATGTGCTGAATTTCAATCAGCTCTTTTGTTTTCCTGTACTTTTATCTATTATATACAACACAATAGGTGAAATTCACCTTTGACATTGGATTACAATAAAATATTCATTGTCTATCTCTACCACATTTTGAGGACAGGAATTGCTATAAGACTACGAAACAATATGCAAAAAAAGTCTATAGAACCCTCAGAGATGGTTTCTTGGGAGACTCTCGCTTTGGACTCTAGAAGCAAACCATGAGACAAGGAGTTGAGCACAAGCTGTCTATTTGGGACGATCAAAGAATGAGTAGGGAAGTGTTGAGGGAAAATAAGAAAAGGAAAACTGTCACTACAGATGTGTCCTATTAAGCCAGCTGACACAGGGAGTGACTGTGAGAAAATTCAGTGAAACAGAGCACCACAGATAGCTCAGAATTACTCCACCTTAGAGGTGAGGAACTGAAGTATTTATCAACTCCGAGTAGTAATTTGTTAAATGGTGTTAATTCCTCTGCACAGTTGGCATCATCCTAGTGGGTTTCTACAGTTTGTGGGGGTAAAGAATCTTCAGAGACAAAGATGCAGTTACTGCAGGTGAAAATGGAAAGTCAGCCAGAACATTTACCTGAGAAAGTTTAAACAAGCTTCAGAGAGTGAGTGGAGGCATGCTGAGGGGCAATGAAAGCATTTGCTGCAAGGAATAGCAGGAGCTACCGTGGACCAAGTGAAGTTTGAGATTCTGTTAGACATCTGATAGGAGATGTCAGTAACATGTCTTGATTTCATGGATGAGTGCTAACAAAGAAGTGAAAGCATTGCCAGCATGACACAGAGTGAGGCAAATTTAACCCAATGAGTAGACAAAAGAAAGAATTAAGAAAAGTAAATAGCCTGTTTATGAGGTACCTGAATTTAAATCATAATGTATCGTGCTTAAAACTATCAAAGTATTTATTACACATATACAGAAAATAATATTGAAATATTACTTTGTGCAATAATCTCAAAAGGCCAAAATCTGTCATCTTTATTTAGGATTCAATATTACAGCCATTAGTTCCCTTTCAATTGTCAAACTTTAAAAATTGCAGCCTATATTCTCAAAAGGATTTTGTTAAGGGTTATTTATTACTTTATTAGAAAGCCAATTGTCTAAAAATGGATTAACTGCAATTAATCAAGTCAAGTTATATATAAATCCCTATCATCAATACTCACAAAAGAAGTCTGAAGCATTATGTGGATGAGTCTAATTAAATGTGAATCTTTCTGCATGAGCTCAGAAGCCTTCATCTCCTTATAGTTTGCACTGTACACAGAGTTATTTCATAAACATCCTCAAAGGAAGCATATTGCTTTTAAAGGTCAATATTATTGCAATACTGCTTTTAAAGGTAAAAATTATCCCTAATTAATAACCTAATTTGTATTATTAAAATAATGATTTTAAATGTTAAAATTATTTCTAATGTTGTATGGAAAACAAAAACTTTCCTAGAATTAGATATAACTTTCTAGACCTAGACATTTACAGATACTTAAAACTCAACATGCTTAAATAGAAACCCTATCTACCTGATAGAAAACTCATTTTTCTGTATAGATTACATATTTATATCATGCCTATTACCCTTCATTCAATCTCCCAAGCAAGAATATAAGGAGGCATGCTTCCTTTCTTTTTTTTCCTCACTCAATAAATGGCACAATCATCTATCCAATTACTAGCATCAAAAATCTAGGAGTTATCTCAATTTTCTCTCATACAGTTCATCAGTATGCCCCATCAATTTGACCTCCAAAGCATATCCCAGTCTAAAGCCAGAAGGACTGCTTTTTTCCAATGTCACTGCTATAATCCTTGCTAAAAAACCATCGTCCTGGATAGAGTATTGTAATATCCTCAAAATTTGTCTCACTACTCCCATCTCTCCTCCTACAGTCTATTTTCTATACAACATCAGAGTCGTATTTCTTGTTGTTGTTTTGGAATTTTTTTCCCCTTATTTGTAGGTAGACACAGAGTGTCGCTTTAAGAAATGGAAATCACTTCATGTTAGACTTCTCTATTACAACTTTCTAATGGCTTTTCATCACACTAGAATAAAATTCCAACCTCCTAGCCCAGTTTACAACATTTCATGTAATCTGGCCCCTGACTACTTCGCTGACATTCTTACATCCTGCTATACCACTGGACTCCCTCCTGCTGTGCTCAGATACACTGGTCTTATTACCTTTTATTTAGTCCATTTAATACATTTCCAATTTTTGGTAAAGTGTCTTAAGGAATGAGGAAGAGTTAACCAGGTACTGTGTAGGAATGTACAAACACAAAAGCATTCAATCAATGTGGTCTCTATGAGGAAAGCTAAGGTGTGTGCTAGGAACCACAGCAGTCTAATGTTGCTGCAGTATAAATAAGGAATGATAAGAGACGAGTCTGGAAATGTAGCAGGAGTACAATAAAA
>NW_012108997.1:99286-107543 GCF_000951045.1 Mandrillus leucophaeus | reverse complement strand
TGCTAACAAAGAAGTGAAAGCATTGCCAGCATGACACAGAGTGAGGCAAATTTAACCCAATGAGTAGACAAAAGAAAGAATTAAGAAAAGTAAATAGCCTGTTTATGAGGTACCTGAATTTAAATCATAATGTATTGTGCTTAAAACTATCAAAGTATTTATTACACATATACAGAAAATAATATTGAAATATTACTTTGTGCAATAATCTCAAAAGGCCAAAATCTGTCATCTTTATTTAGGATTCAATATTACAGCCATTAGTTCCCTTTCAATTGTCAAACTTTAAAAATTGCAGCCTATATTCTCAAAAGGATTTTGTTAAGGGTTATTTATTACTTTATTAGAAAGCCAATTGTCTAAAAATGGATTAACTGCAATTAATCAAGTCAAGTTATATATAAATCCCTATCATCAATACTCACAAAAGAAGTCTGAAGCATTATGTGGATGAGTCTAATTAAATGTGAATCTTTCTGCATGAGCTCAGAAGCCTTCATCTCCTTATAGTTTGCACTGTACACAGAGTTATTTCATAAACATCCTCAAAGGAAGCATATTGCTTTTAAAGGTCAATATTATTGCAATACTGCTTTTAAAGGTAAAAATTATCCCTAATTAATAACCTAATTTGTATTATTAAAATAATGATTTTAAATGTTAAAATTATTTCTAATGTTGTATGGAAAACAAAAACTT
Organism: Mandrillus leucophaeus; assembly: GCF_000951045.1. Taxonomy (NCBI): domain Eukaryota; kingdom Metazoa; phylum Chordata; class Mammalia; order Primates; family Cercopithecidae; genus Mandrillus; species Mandrillus leucophaeus. The sequence goes on along the minus strand of NW_012108997.1, from coordinate 106,844 downwards.
TCCTAGAATTAGATATAACTTTCTAGACCTAGACATTTACAGATACTTAAAACTCAACATGCTTAAATAGAAACCCTATCTACCTGATAGAAAACTCATTTTTCTGTATAGATTACATATTTATATCATGCCTATTACCCTTCATTCAATCTCCCAAGCAAGAATATAAGGAGGCATGCTTCCTTTCTTTTTTTTCCTCACTCAATAAATGGCACAATCATCTATCCAATTACTAGCATCAAAAATCTAGGAGTTATCTCAATTTTCTCTCATACAGTTCATCAGTATGCCCCATCAATTTGACCTCCAAAGCATATCCCAGTCTAAAGCCAGAAGGACTGCTTTTTTCCAATGTCACTGCTATAATCCTTGCTAAAAAACCATCGTCCTGGATAGAGTATTGTAATATCCTCAAAATTTGTCTCACTACTCCCATCTCTCCTCCTACAGTCTATTTTCTATACAACATCAGAGTCGTATTTCTTGTTGTTGTTTTGGAATTTTTTTCCCCTTATTTGTAGGTAGACACAGAGTGTCGCTTTAAGAAATGGAAATCACTTCATGTTAGACTTCTCTATTACAACTTTCTAATGGCTTTTCATCACACTAGAATAAAATTCCAACCTCCTAGCCCAGTTTACAACATTTCATGTAATCTGGCCCCTGACTACTTCGCTGACATTCTTACATCCTGCTATACCACTGGACTCCCTCCTGCTGTGCTCAGATACACTGGTCTTATTACCTTTTATTTAGTCCATTTAATACATTTCCAATTTTTGGTAAAGTGTCTTAAGGAATGAGGAAGAGTTAACCAGGTACTGTGTAGGAATGTACAAACACAAAAGCATTCAATCAATGTGGTCTCTATGAGGAAAGCTAAGGTGTGTGCTAGGAACCACAGCAGTCTAATGTTGCTGCAGTATAAATAAGGAATGATAAGAGACGAGTCTGGAAATGTAGCAGGAGTACAATAAAATCCTTTTAGGTTTTCCTAAGGACTTTAGATTTTTTATTTTGGTAGGATACATGATCAAGACTCCTTGTATAATCTGATAAAAGATTGTATATATTTTCCAAGGGTGACACAAATCACTAAGAAGCATTTTAACCCCATTCTGCATACAATTTCAGGTGGCATCCTAACCCACTAAACACTGTTTTTAGGGTTAAAATTTTTGCTAGACAAGAAAACAAATAACCTGATTTAAAAATGGGTAAAGAGCCTGAATAGACATTTCTCAAAAGAAATTTCACAAATGGCCATCAGATACATTAAAAAATGTTTAGCATTGCTAATAATTAGGAAAATGCAAATTGAAACATTACCTCACATCTACCAGAATGGCTATTATCAGAAAGATGCAAGATATGTGTTGGTCAGGATGTGCACACTGTTGGAAGGAATGTAAATTAATACAGCCATTATGGAAAACACTATGGAGGTTGCTTAAAAAACTAAAAATAGTGTTACCATATGATCTAGCAATCTTACTTCTAGGAACATATCCAGAGGATTTGAAATCAGTATGCTGAAGAGCTATCTGCACACTTATGTTTTTTTGAAGTCCTATTCACAATATCCAAGTTTTGGATTCAATGTAAGTGTCCATCACCAAAGAATAGATGAAGAAAAGATTTTGAATATACACACAATGGAATATTATTCAGCCTTAAAAAGAATAAAATTTTGCCATTTGTGACAACATGAATGAACTTGGAGGATATTCTGCTAAGTGAAATAAGCCAGGCACAGAAACACAAATACCACATGGACTTGCTTATATGTGGAATCTAAAAATATCAAGCACATAGAAGCAGAGACCAGAATGGTGGTTACTAGAGCCTGGGGACTGGGAAAAACTGAGAGGTAATAGTCAAAGGGTAAAATGTTTCAGAAGGAAGGAATAAATAATAAATATTTTAAGTGATGGGTATATACATTTGCTTGATTTAATCATTCCACATTATATACATATATCATAGCATCACTCTGAACCCTATAAATGTATACAATTAAAAATTATCAATATCCAATTATATACATTTTAAATAACAAAAATAATTTTTAAATTTTTACAATAGTTCTTTTCATTTATTGAATAATATTAATGTGCTATTTTAAATAATACATCATGGTGAACTTTGACAATGAAATGGATGTGAGAAATACAACATTGAAGCCACTGGGAAGAATGGTTAGAAAATTATTCAGTAAGTCCCGAAAAGGTGGATTTCATAAACATATTATTTATCCGATAATGTCCAAAGGAAATAGTAATTGATTGTATATGGGTAGCAATAAGAAGAGTAGTAATTTTTTTTTTTTTTTTTTTTTTTTTTTTGGAGATGGAGTCTCACTCTGCTGCCCAGGCTAGAGTAGAGTGGCATGATCTCGGCTCACTGCAACTTCCGCCTCTGGGGTTCAAGCAATTCTCTGCCTCAGCCTCCCGAGTAGATGGGATTACAGGTGCCCACCACCATGCCTGGCTACTTTTTGTATTTTTAGTAGAGACGGGGCTTCACCATCTTGACCAGGCAGGTCTTGAACTCCTGACCTTGTGATCCACCTGCCTCGGCCTCCCAAAGTGCTGGGATTACAGGCATGAGCCACCATGCCCTGCTGAAGAATAGTAAATTTTTGTACTCAGGTTTCTGCCCTAGGTTCATCAAAACCCCATGCCATTTTGAACCCTGTCACTTTTAAGTACTATTGATGACTTAAAATCTTTACCACTCGAGCATGTCCACAAATGACCGGGAAAGTGTCATAGCTTTGATTTTGCTTTTACAAATAAGCCAGTAGGAAATTAGAAAGTAGGAAAATTTGAAAATATAGAATCTGCAAATAATGAGGATCAATTAAATCTTTTTTAAAGATTTTTGGAAAATCAAATTAGACATTTAAAGCATAACTTCAAACACATATGCAATTTAGATTTTTGAAAAAGATATTCTTGTAAATATTCACTAATTCAAATTGAATCTTAGATTTATAATATATATTAATGTAGAAATGTGAATGTAAAATAGTTTAAGCAAATTAACAACATGATTTTGAGGATAACATATTGCTATGGTTTTCATGTGTCTTAAAGAAAGCTTCTGCTGGAAATTTAATCCCCAATGTAACAGTATTAGGAAGAGGAGCCTTATGAGAGGTGCTTACGTCATGAGGGCCCCACCATCATGAATGGAGTAATGCCAATTACAAAAAGGGTTTGAAGCTATGAGTTTTCTCTTTTCCTTTCTCTTGGCCCTTCTGTTATAGGATGACAAAGCAAGAAGGCTCTCACCAGACGCCAGCACCTTGATCTTGGACTTTCCAGCCTCCAGAACTGCAAACCAGTAAGTCTCTGTTCATTACCAATTGCCCATTCTTAGGTATCCTACTATAGCAGCACAAAGTGAACTAAGACACATAAAATTCCCAGCACTTTAGTAAATAGGCTCCAAGTAAATGAGATTATTATGGGCCTTACAATAGTAAAGCCATCAAACACATAGTAATGCTAAATGCATAAAAAAACAGCTTAGAGGAGAGTACATGTTTTAAAACATAGAAATAAAAATTAACCTGCTGAGAAAATTTAAACCCAACGTTTTTGCTAACTGACACGCTTAAGTTTTGCTTTGCTTAGAACAATCTGAATTCATTTTTAAAACTTGTGCATTTTACTTAACTTGAAACATTAGAAATTAAAGTATAATGTCTACTTTTGCCTGGAACTCTATACTCCTATTTCTCTGAATAGAAGAGAAGCTGAGGAAGACCTTGCAAAACCAACAAAACATTTTGGAGATATGCCATTGGATAACAACCATATATAGGAACTGCTGTCTGGGATTTAGTAAATAATGACACCATCATAACTCATTTTATTATGATATCTCTTCTTTATCTATTACAAATTGCTTACTAAGAAATATGTCATTTGATTTTTGCAATAATTTATGAATTAAGCTAGTATTAGTATCCCCAAAGAAACTAAGATTTAAATTTTTGACTTGACCAAGATAAAATATGTGCATATTGAGATTTTTACCACTTGTAGATCAAGAGATTTGCAATTTGACTGGTATGCAGATGAAAGGCTTATTGTCGTAGGAACTATATTTGCACCTTTTGCAATCAGACAAGAGCTATGATTAGCTCTCACGAATGCTCTCTAGGATCACCATATGAAGGTTCCAAGAAGTGGGAAGAATCACAGTGTAAGCCAGAGAGAAAGATATATAAAACAGCCTATGACTAAGAAATTAGAAATGAATATAGAGGCATAATGTTCTTTAGAAACATAGAAATTTTTAAAAAAAAAAATCAGAGTAAGTGTGTGAGAGGAAAAAACAAACTCAGTTTCACTCACTGTCCTCTTGCAACATGTTTCTGACACCAGCTGTGTGGAATTTCTCCCAGCAGCAAACAAGCAATCAATTCTGTAGAGGAATCTGCAGCTGGGCCTCTTCCAATTCAATCCTGACAGAGATCACAGTGGATGAAGGCTTAGTCCCAGAAGAGTGTCCCCCAGTTCCAGTGCCAATCACAAGCTCCAGGTTCTTTTACCTGTACTTCTGACGACAAGCTATAAAGTGGGGTCCCCGCAACTCCCTCTTCAGATTTAAATAACTTGCTACAGCAGCTAACAGAATTCAAGGAAACATCTTTTCTGGTTTATTATAAAGGATATTACAATGGACATAGATGAAGGGATGCATAGGGTGAGGTATGAGGGAAGGGGTGCAGAGTTTCCATGTCCTCCGCATTCGAGCCACCTTCAAGGGACCTCCATGTGTTCAATTATCCAGAAACTCATCCAAACTCTATCATTCGGCTTTTATGAAGGCTTCATTATGTAGGCATGATTGATTAAATCATAGGCCATTGGTGATCAACTTAACCTTCAGCCTTTCTCCCCTCCTGGGAGGTTGGAAGGTGGGCCTAAAAGCCCTAAACCTCTAATCCTACCTTGGTCTTTCTGGTGATCAATCCCCAACCCCATCCTAAGGCTACCTAGGGGCTGCCAGCCGTCAGTCGACTCATTTACAAAAGACACTTAGTACTTTGAAGATTTCAAGGATTTTAGGAGTTATATGTCAGTAAACAGGAACAAAGACCAAATATATATTTCACAATATCACTGTGTGGGCTATAAACTTGTACATGGTAATAAGCAATACAATGTAATAAAACCATAAATAAAAGCAGCAGGACCTGTAGATTCAATTTTCTCTGCCTTGGAATTCTAGAACATTACCTATTCTGATGAAATACTGCTCACTTTATTTTAATTGAATGAAACTTCCTAGTTGGAATCATTTCTCTGACAGTTATTCTTTTGAAGCCCCAATATCCTTTTGAGTTAACTTAAAGGTGTGTCCTAGAAAGAAGAAACAATGAGACAGGGACAAAAAAGAATTAGGAACGTGTAGTAATAAGGTAACAGGCCAAAAAACAAAAACAAAAAAATCCCCTTACTGTTCAAATGTATTAACAATAATTGGGCTAGGGAAAAATATTTATATTTATATATACATATAGTTATATAAATGTATCTATTACAATTTAGAAAGGAATGTAATTATAACAAATTCTACCTATTTTATTACCTTGAGGGATGAACAGAGCTTCAACTTAAAAAGATGCCTGTGTCCTTGTATTTCACCTATAAATCTATCCAGAGGTCTTGAGGTAACAGAAAGTTGACAGATTTGGTCTTATTTCCAGCCTTCAATCAAGAACCAAAGGTGACTTCACTAAATTTAAAGTGACACCTAAGGAAGGTTAAACAGACCTTAAATATCATTGTGCACATTAGTAAGTAAGTATCAATTGTATAGGAAGACTTCTATAGGAGTAAAGAAAACAACTGAATAAGACAAATAGCTCAGGCTCAGTGGAAACCTACTACACTGAACACTAGCTTCCATTTAATTATCAAGTATTATTTGGCTACCATTAGTATTTAAAAACAAAGATAACTCTGTAACTTATACCATATAAAAGCCCTGTCCTCATATTTTTCATAAGTAGCTGTGTAAAACTAAATCCAATTTTTGGGAAGATTTTTACATTTCAGCTTGTTAAAAAGAAGACTGAAGATTTATACATAGATCCTGATAGCAGTTTTGCCATTTACAGGTTGTGTAGCATATAGACATTAATTTAAATTCTGTGGCTTTCCAGTCTCTGCCTCTGTACAATGAGGTTGGATTAGAACCATATGGTGTATTCAGTTCTTTCTATTAGAAATACAAAAATAAGTGCATAATTAGGTCTTCATTGAGGAAGTAGACGTGCTCATCGTATTAAATTACACATTGATACTATTCAACTGATAAAATTCTTTTTCAAAACCTATGTAGCAGTCTATTTTGCAAACCATGAGGTAGTCTATTTTGCATTACTTATAAAGAAAAGCCCAAGACTGAGTAATTTTAAGGAAAAGGTATTTATTTGGCTTGTAGGCTATAAAATAAGCATGATGCCAGTATCTGCTCCACCTCTGGTAAGGCCCAAGAGAGAAGAGGGGAGGTCCCAGACTCTTTTTTAACAACAACATCTTGCCTGGACTCATTACCAAAGGGAGGGCACGAAGCTATTCATGAGGGATCCATCCCCAAGAACCAAACTCCTCCCACCAGTCGCCACCTCCAACATTAGGGAATCACATTTCAACATGAGATTTGGAGGGGACAAAAATCCAAACTACATCACATGTAAATTGGTGATTTAAAAAAAAATGTAATGGATTATTTATTAGCTTTTGTACTGGTATTTAAAATATAATATTCTCCAATTACTTTATTTGCCCACTAACAGCATACTTCATTTATCCATGCATTCAACCAATGTCTATGCTCTAGGTAATTGTGCTGTGCTTGGGCATATGGTGGTATTCCCTGCTACCTAGAGCACAGAATCTAGTGGGAGAAGCAAAGAGTAAGTAAAAACAGAAAGATGTGGTTACACATAGCAACTAATTAGAAGAAAAGAACAAGGTGTTTTGAGAGGTAATAATGAAAAATCTACTTTAGATTTGGAGATGAGGGAAGAAAATGAGAAAACACTTTCAGGCAGCCTAACTGGAGATATGAATTATTTCCCAAGGTGAGAAAATGGTCATTGTGTTTGAGGAAGTGAAATAATATAACAGTTTAAGAATGATGGAGAAACAGACAGGATGAGTGGCAGACAAAAGTTGCATACTACTGAGTATTATAACTTCCTTAAGGTATAAGTATACTACTTAAGGGCAACTGAAAGCCATTAAAAGGTTTATAAACCTAGGAGTAATGGAAAAGGATGTACATTTTACAAAGATGACTATGAACGCTGGTAAAGGTTAGATAATGGAGTGGGCAACAGCAAAGGTTGTAGACTATTCTAGAGGTTTAGGAAAGAGACTTTGTGTTGGTGGTATGGAAGAAGACAGAAGAAAACAGTACCAATACTTAGGAGGTGATTATGCATTTCTAGTGAAATCAGTCTCCCGAGTTGTGGGATTTTGTTTAGTTTTAGATTGGTTTGTTTTTACCAGAATTATTAAGTTTAGGGGTC
>NW_012108997.1:97417-98436 GCF_000951045.1 Mandrillus leucophaeus | reverse complement strand
CCAGCTACTCCGGAGACTGAGGCAGGAGAATGGCGTGAGTGAACCCGGGAGGCGGAGCTTGCAGTGAGCCGAGATGCGCCATGGCACTTCATCCAGCCCGGGCGACAGAGCAAGACTCCGTCTCAAAAAAAAAAAAAGAAAAAGAAAAAGAAAAAAAACTCATTAATGATACAGAGTAAGAAAGTGGTAAACTCCAAAAATCTATAGGCATATTTGCTACCTTTAGACTTCAAAGTAGAATCTGACCACCCAAACATTAATGTAGCGTTTGTCTAATTTTTGTTTTGTTTTTGAGATAGAGTCTCACTCTATCACCCAGGCTGGAGTGCTGTGGCGCCACCCTGGCTCACTGCAGCCTCCGCCTCCCAGGCCCCAGCGACTCTACTGCCACAGTCGCTCAGGCAGCTAGGACTACAGGCACACGCCACCACGCCCAGCTATCCTTGCATTTTTGCAGAGACAGGGTTTCAGCATGTTGGCCAGGCTGGTCTCCAACTCCCGACCCCAGGCGATCCTCATGCCTCAGCATCCGAAAGTGCTGGGATTACAGGCGTGAGCCACCGTGCCCAGCGTCATTTTTCTAATTTGAAGACACAGTTGTCCCTTGCTATCCATGGGGTTTTGGTTTCACGACCCCCTAGGACCTGAGGATACTTAAGTTCCTTAGATAAAATCACTCAAGGCCGGGCGCAGTGGGAGAAACTTAAAAATTAAGGTATGAATCCATCACTGGATAAATGAATGTGGCATGGCACTTATATCACAATTATATTAACATTTCTGAGCTCAGCTGTGTGTCTTATTGATACTTGAACAATTAATAGAAATGTCTCTGACTCAAGAGGTAAGCTTAAGACTTATTCTTTTACAATGGGATGTGATTTATATGAATTTTACTATAACATCATGTTACTGAAAAGCTGTCAAAATCAGTGCTAATGCAGAATTATCCCAGAATTTTAATAACGTCTCTCCAACAACCTTTCAAATTGAACAAGTGGTTAGCAATGTAACTGGCC
>NW_012108997.1:91798-96873 GCF_000951045.1 Mandrillus leucophaeus | reverse complement strand
CTCTACTATTATCATCAAAATTATTTGAAATGTAAATATTTGATTGAAATATTTTAACTCTATTTTAACAGTGGTGACTATTTTAACAGTAGTGACTCTATTTTAAATGGCATAGTTTTACTCTCACAGCAAGGATACAAAGTATTATATTTAATTGTTCTATTTTAAAGTATATTTAAAATTTTTCAGATGTTCTATTTAAAAGTATATTTAAAATTTTTATGAGCATTTGATAACACTTCAGTTATCAAAGGGTTACTGAACCTTCAGTTGAACCCTTATTCAAGTCTCACTCTTTAACTATCTTCCTGTCTATTTTCAGCTATGATTGATACTGCTCCTCTTCCATTATCTAGTCCCTCCTTCTTATCTTGAAGACCACAGTCCTCCAAACCCCTTGGAACTCAACATGCCTATGTACTACGGTCTGGACAATGAGTTATAAGGAAAGCAAAATATTAAGCAATGACTTACAGAAACCATTCTCAAAAAACAGCAAGCATACACCCCTATTCTTGCTTTTTCTGCCCTTCTACCCTGTTGCTTGAAATAGAGATGCTGTCATTTGTGAACTGAGGTTAAGGTCATACCATGGAACAATGGGGTGCCTGAGTCCCTGACACTGTGGTGCAATCTGTAAAACTGCATATTTGACTTTTAACTGAGGGAAGGAAGAATGGCTTTGTTTATGATCCTCTTACTTTAGTTATTTTTTCCTTTTTTAAAATTTCATTAAAATTTTAACATGGTATTTGGAAAATATGAAAACAATTAAAAATCATATATATCAAAATAATTTTTAAATCCTTTTTACAGATACTTAACTGTTCTAATCCTAAATGAAAGAAAGTAATCCTAAATCAATACTGTTTTCCCTCCCATTTAGAAAAATCCCTGAAACTCGATTGAATTTTCTACAAGCACACTTAAAGGATCAACAATCAGTCTAAAATTCTAATTCTTTCCTATCAAAATTCCTGTAGATAGATGTTCTGTTAGTTTATAGCCCAACTTTGTTGGAAATAATCTGAAGAAAAAAAATCAAAACCTAGAGAAGACTCATTCACTATTTAGAATTTTCTGGATTCAAAAATCTTTCAAAGTATATCACTTACTTTCATCATTTAACTTCATGGCTCTTAATGATATCACATATTTTTTAAAAATGGTGCTTCTGTTATTTTCTGCAAAATGTCATTCTGCATAAACTTTACGGCAAAATAGACCCATCACTCTTTCTCCTTCTCTCCATTATATTGTTTACCCTGTTTTTATAAATTTCTTTATCTTAAAAAAAAATCCATTTGAAAAACTCTAACTTGTGATATCCTGTTTTCTAAAACCACTATTTTAAATCTAGTCTTTCAGTCTTGTTATTTATCTGGAATTTTGTTTCCCCATTTCCTTAAATGATGTGAACTTTGGGGATTGGTTGATGATTCTTCTGCTGTCATTCAGTATTACAAAAGGAAACTGATATTGGCATACATATTCCAAATACAGCTTTTCATAGTATCTGTGTGATAGCTCCCTCTCACTATTTTTAATCTTTTATATTCCAAAGATTTAGAACCAATCCTTAAATAGTGAGAAAGTTAGAACATAATCTAATACAGAATCAATCACATTCAGGACACCTTGAATGCAAATACTTCATAATCCAGTTTTACAATTTAATGGACATGGTTTAGCATGGCATCTCTCAGATCTGATATATCTTGTTGTGCTTAAAATTTGCCTTACACTTTCATTTAAAGTTACTGTGTTCTCCACTCACCACATGTATAAAATATTCTATTTTTCTCTGAATGTTTTACAAACCGATAATTTTCGCTATCAGTAGTGGATCTTTTTATAACTCACCCTATGTCCCCCAAAATATACCAATAATATAATGATTAGATTAGGAAACTTGGCATCTTTTTAAAAGACATGCTTTCTTTTCTTTTCATTTTAAATTTTATTATATTGTATTTTGTCAGGCACAGTTTAGCCTAATATAAACCAATTTAAAGCAAAAATGCCTTTCTTGCTGTCATCATCTCCCTCACCCACATTAGCACTGTTGTTCTGTTTAAAGATGGTATATATTCTTTCACAATATTGTCAAGGAACTCTGCAAAATAAACCACAAGGCTACATTTTTATTTTTAAACAGAGTGACCCAGGAAAAGTTCATTTCTTTTAAAGTTTAGTTATTTTGTCTATTCATTGAGGTTTTCTTGCCCGGTGGCTTTCTTCCTGTAGTATCTAGTATCTACCTGTCTTGATTAGGAATTTTCCAAACAATAGCAGGATGTTCTGAGATAAATGCCAAATCACTGTGGATTTATTCATGTTGTAACAGACTATCTCAAGCCAAAACTACTTTGGATTTTAAGGGCTTGCTATAAAATGTTGGTCAAATGAACTCTGGACAGGTGGATTGCTGAGTTTTGCAAGCCTGTTTTAAAGGGTTTGAGCTCAGTCCTTATCTGCATTGGGCTAGAATACACTAGGTTCCTTTGAAATTCACAGGATTTTAATTAGGCTTCAGGCCCCTACATTTTAAAAAATAAAGTGCTAAATAAAGTGCTAAATATGATGGTGTCTTGATTATTAGATTAGAAACATTATAAAGCAGGTGAAAATTAAATTTAATATCAAGGCATTAAATGTTTGCAGTTCTCACTGGAAAGCATAGAAACAAGAGCCTTCACTGCAAGAAGACTGTTTCATGTGCCTTTAAATTTAAAAATTCCTATAAATTGAACGAGAATGTCAGGAGAATGCATCTGTTTAGCAACTTGCAGTCTGGGGAATATTCTGTAAGAATACTACATTAGCATCAAAATGGCAATCTGCAGATAGGAAGGACATTATAGTGGTTTACAAAGTCTCACCCTCTTTCACTTAACAATATGAAGGCAGCACCAGAACGATCTGGGTTGGAAGTTGTTGGATGTCTGTGTTCTGATATTACTGCTGCTGATTGCGAAGCAATAAGAAATAAAGAGGAGAAAAAAGTTCTCTGTATATGCCCTCCAGCTGAAGGCAACACCAAGCTTGACAAGTCAAAGAGATACCATTGAATTATGAGTGTTCAAAGCCCACTTAATAAGTAACTGGGATTAGCGCTCTCTTTTAGGAATGCGGCCTTGAGTTCAGGCTCTATTTGTGGAAGAGAAATGAAAAATAACAGAAGCTGCTCGGTAAATGATAAAGAAATAGAAAACAAGAAAAAAAGCCTAGAGCTCAAGTCGGGGAAGTTGGCGTAAGCCTAAAGTATAAGTTCCTTTTCATAAGCAGTGAAATGTGTAAAAACCATTTCTCAATGTCTCTATGTACAAAATGTACCGATGTTATGCCACCTATGCATTTATAATCAAAGGTAAATGCCATGATAATGTGATGGTCTTGAGGCATATTGCATTTTGCATTGGAGAAAAACACCATTAATTTACAGCACTGTTTAATAAATTAAATTTGCCTGAAAAATTGGGCATCTATAAATGCATTTGTTCTTTCCCCACGTCGGTCCATTTTTTCCACAGGGAGCAAAGATTTGCTAATTGTGTCATGAATGTAATGGAATCTTGAAGGCACCTTCCTAAGAATATGACTTGCTTTCCGTCAACCTTTTGACCCTGTTCCCAGTACACTTGGTTTTAGTCATAATGTGCTTCCATCCAGAAGACTCTGGGTCATTCCCAACAGAATAGGTAAAAGCACTATCTTACCACTTGGAGGGCAGGCTACACTGGAACATTTTAAATAATCATAACTCATATTTTAATGGGGATTTACAGTTAACAACGTGCTATCATTAGCATTATCTCATTTGATTATAGGCTGGTTTGCCACTGTGTGTCTTGCATTTAATAGGAACTCAGGAAGTATTTGTGGATTGATTAACTATATAATCTTCTTGCTAATGCAAGCAGTGACATGTTCAGTAACCCTGGTTACATCATTACCTCAGCTGTCTGGTCCGTCATGATAATTTCCACAGGGAAACAGCTTCTGTGAACAAACACTACAGCCTTATGGAAAAAGTAGGAAGGTTTATCCGGGCAATTAGATAACGGTGTGACTTTGTATGTTGTGCAAAGGCAAAAGCTGCTGCTTTGTTTACCTGGTGTACCAAATTCTATACCACAGCCACTCGGAAGCCATGGCTTGTCCCATTAATATCCCAGTCACAGTGATTTGTTCTTACAACATTTTTCATCATGCTAAGCAATACTTAAGTGTGCTTTGGCATCAGATTGCTTTCGGGTTTTGTTCCATAATGTTTTCATTAAATGTGTATGCTAAAAGAGGAATGAGTCAGGGAACAGAAATTACCATTGGAAAATTGTAGCCAGGCAAGCCTCATAAATAATGCTTTGTTTTTGCTGCTGATGTCAATCCAGGCTTGCCTTTCAATGCCTATCTTTGTTATTCTGAATGCTGTAGTTGCCAGCACTAGAACTAGTACTCACTCTCCCTTTTTGTAAGAAAACAGAAAGATTGTTGATGAAACCATTACTGAAGATCAAAAATTTGTTTTGCCACAGAAAAAAAAATCTCAGGATATAAATAAATGCAAAATAGAGGAAAGTGTAAGTTTCTTTACTTTCCGTAACAAAATAAAACAAAACAAAAATTAGAAGAAAAGGGAAAATAGAATGGTAAACCAAGTGGAATGTTTGTCTCACAAAGTGCAATAAACAGCCTAAGTAGCAATAAATAAGAGGTATTTGTTTTTAAATATGTATATATATGTATATTTTGAGACAGTGTCTTGCTGTATCACACAGGCTGGAGGGCAGTGGCACAATCTTGGCTCACTGCAACCTCCATCTCTTGGGCTCAAGCCATCCTCTCACTTCAGCCTCCTGAGTAGCTAAGACTACAGGTGTGCACCACCATGCCTGGCTAATTTTTTTTATTTTGTGTAGAGAGGGGTTTCACCATGTTGCCCAGTCTTGTCTCAAACTTTTGGGCTCAAGTGATCTGCCCACTTTGGCCTCCCAAATTGCCGGGATTATAGGCACGAGATACCACGTTCGGTGCTAAAATATATTATTGAGAATAAAAGTCCTTTAAAAAGT
>NW_012108997.1:87960-91748 GCF_000951045.1 Mandrillus leucophaeus | reverse complement strand
AAAGCCCACTTAATAAGTAACTGGGATTAGCGCTCTCTTTTAGGAATGCGGCCTTGAGTTCAGGCTCTATTTGTGGAAGAGAAATGAAAAATAACAGAAGCTGCTCGGTAAATGATAAAGAAATAGAAAACAAGAAAAAAAGCCTAGAGCTCAAGTCGGGGAAGTTGGCGTAAGCCTAAAGTATAAGTTCCTTTTCATAAGCAGTGAAATGTGTAAAAACCATTTCTCAATGTCTCTATGTACAAAATGTACCGATGTTATGCCACCTATGCATTTATAATCAAAGGTAAATGCCATGATAATGTGATGGTCTTGAGGCATATTGCATTTTGCATTGGAGAAAAACACCATTAATTTACAGCACTGTTTAATAAATTAAATTTGCCTGAAAAATTGGGCATCTATAAATGCATTTGTTCTTTCCCCACGTCGGTCCATTTTTTCCACAGGGAGCAAAGATTTGCTAATTGTGTCATGAATGTAATGGAATCTTGAAGGCACCTTCCTAAGAATATGACTTGCTTTCCGTCAACCTTTTGACCCTGTTCCCAGTACACTTGGTTTTAGTCATAATGTGCTTCCATCCAGAAGACTCTGGGTCATTCCCAACAGAATAGGTAAAAGCACTATCTTACCACTTGGAGGGCAGGCTACACTGGAACATTTTAAATAATCATAACTCATATTTTAATGGGGATTTACAGTTAACAACGTGCTATCATTAGCATTATCTCATTTGATTATAGGCTGGTTTGCCACTGTGTGTCTTGCATTTAATAGGAACTCAGGAAGTATTTGTGGATTGATTAACTATATAATCTTCTTGCTAATGCAAGCAGTGACATGTTCAGTAACCCTGGTTACATCATTACCTCAGCTGTCTGGTCCGTCATGATAATTTCCACAGGGAAACAGCTTCTGTGAACAAACACTACAGCCTTATGGAAAAAGTAGGAAGGTTTATCCGGGCAATTAGATAACGGTGTGACTTTGTATGTTGTGCAAAGGCAAAAGCTGCTGCTTTGTTTACCTGGTGTACCAAATTCTATACCACAGCCACTCGGAAGCCATGGCTTGTCCCATTAATATCCCAGTCACAGTGATTTGTTCTTACAACATTTTTCATCATGCTAAGCAATACTTAAGTGTGCTTTGGCATCAGATTGCTTTCGGGTTTTGTTCCATAATGTTTTCATTAAATGTGTATGCTAAAAGAGGAATGAGTCAGGGAACAGAAATTACCATTGGAAAATTGTAGCCAGGCAAGCCTCATAAATAATGCTTTGTTTTTGCTGCTGATGTCAATCCAGGCTTGCCTTTCAATGCCTATCTTTGTTATTCTGAATGCTGTAGTTGCCAGCACTAGAACTAGTACTCACTCTCCCTTTTTGTAAGAAAACAGAAAGATTGTTGATGAAACCATTACTGAAGATCAAAAATTTGTTTTGCCACAGAAAAAAAAATCTCAGGATATAAATAAATGCAAAATAGAGGAAAGTGTAAGTTTCTTTACTTTCCGTAACAAAATAAAACAAAACAAAAATTAGAAGAAAAGGGAAAATAGAATGGTAAACCAAGTGGAATGTTTGTCTCACAAAGTGCAATAAACAGCCTAAGTAGCAATAAATAAGAGGTATTTGTTTTTAAATATGTATATATATGTATATTTTGAGACAGTGTCTTGCTGTATCACACAGGCTGGAGGGCAGTGGCACAATCTTGGCTCACTGCAACCTCCATCTCTTGGGCTCAAGCCATCCTCTCACTTCAGCCTCCTGAGTAGCTAAGACTACAGGTGTGCACCACCATGCCTGGCTAATTTTTTTTATTTTGTGTAGAGAGGGGTTTCACCATGTTGCCCAGTCTTGTCTCAAACTTTTGGGCTCAAGTGATCTGCCCACTTTGGCCTCCCAAATTGCCGGGATTATAGGCACGAGATACCACGTTCGGTGCTAAAATATATTATTGAGAATAAAAGTCCTTTAAAAAGTTATTTGAATCATTTTAAGATGCAAAATTCTTTTTTCTTTTTTTTTATTTTTAGAGACAGGGTCTTGTACTGTTGCTCACACTGGAGTGCAGTGGCATGATCATACCTCACTATAGTCTTGAAATCCTGGGCTCAAGTGATCCTCCTGCCTCAGCCGCCTAAGTAGCTGGGACTGTAGGCACATGCCACTGTACTCAGCTAGAGATGCATACTTTCATACAAAATAATCTCACAAGAAATATGGGAGAATACATTAAATTATACATGCTTAGTCTTCAGGTGCTTGCACTGTGTCACTTAACCATGAGCTTAGGAAATACTCATTGTTCCCTCATGGTAGACACCATTAAGATGACTTCTCATTGAGTCACCCTTGTGTGATCTCTTAAACTAGAGAGCAGGAGAAACCTGTGATTGGCTTCATGCCAATAGAATGTGGCCCAAAAAAAATGCATATTTATTACATAAGAAGGTTAATTTTACGTGTCAACTTGACTGGGCTAAGGAATGCTTAGATAACTGATAAAATGTAATTTCTGCATGTGTCTGTGAGTATGTTTCTGGAAAAGATGAACATTTCAATCAGTAGACTGAGTAAAAAAGACCCACTCTCAGCAATGTAGGAAGGCATCATCAAATCTGTTGAGGGCATTAATAGAATAAAAAATGTGGAGGAAGCATAAAAATTCTCTCTTCCTTCTTGAGCTGGGACATCTGTCTTCTCCTGTCATTGGCCGTGGAAGTTCCTGATTCTTGGGCCTTTGGACTCTGAAATCTACACCAGTAATCCCGGTGTCCCTCCCTTCCTACTCCGACTGAATTACACCACTGACTTTCCTGGTTCTCTCACCTGAAGAGGGCATATTGTGGGATTTCTTGGCCTTCAAAATCATGTGAGTCAATTTCTATAATAAATTTCCCATAGTCTCTGTGTGTGTGTGTGTGTGTGTGTGTGTGCATTTTTATATATCTCCTATTTGTCTTGTTTCTGTAGAGAATCCTGACTAATACACAGTTTGTTGTTGTTGTTGTTGTTGTTGTTTGTTTGTTTTGAGATGGAGTCTTGCTCTGCCGCCCAGTTTGGAATGCATGGGCTCATCTCGGCTCATTGCAAGCTCCGCCTTCCAGGTTCACGCCATTCCCCTGCCTCAGCCTCCCAAGTAACTGGGACTATAGGTTCCCGCCACCACGCCCGGCTAATTTTTTGTGTTTTTAGTAGAGACGGGGTTTCACTGTGTTAGCCAGGATGGTCTCGATCTCCTGACCTCGTGATCCACACGCCTTGGCCTCCCAAAGTGCTGGGATTACAGGCAGGAACAGCCGTGCCTGGCCTAATACACAGTTTTAAAAGACTACAGGGAGAGATTCCCTAGATGGTTTTAAAGAAGCAAGCACATGTGTTGGGAACTGCCTCTGGAGAAGACTTCATGGCAAGGAACTCTACACAGCTTCTAGGACCTGAGGAGGCCTATAGCCAACAGTCAACAAGAAGCTGGAACCCTAAGTCATTCAGCCATAAGAAATAAGCTTTGCCAATAACCTAAATGAGTTTGAAAACAGATTTTTCCCTAGTCATGCCTCCATATAAGAACACAACCTGGTGGAAATATTGGCTGCAGCAGCCTCTGTGACTCTGAGCGCAGTACTCAGCTAACCTATGCCTGAACTCAGACCACAGAAACCGTGAGATAAAAAATATGGATACCTTTTAAGCCCCTAAGTGTGTGGCAATTTTCTACGTGGCAATAGAAAATTAACATCCCCAGTGTGATTATTAGAGTAGGTAGGCAGGCAGACA
>NW_012108997.1:72198-87910 GCF_000951045.1 Mandrillus leucophaeus | reverse complement strand
TGTGTGTGTGTGTGTGTGTGTGTGCATTTTTATATATCTCCTATTTGTCTTGTTTCTGTAGAGAATCCTGACTAATACACAGTTTGTTGTTGTTGTTGTTGTTGTTGTTTGTTTGTTTTGAGATGGAGTCTTGCTCTGCCGCCCAGTTTGGAATGCATGGGCTCATCTCGGCTCATTGCAAGCTCCGCCTTCCAGGTTCACGCCATTCCCCTGCCTCAGCCTCCCAAGTAACTGGGACTATAGGTTCCCGCCACCACGCCCGGCTAATTTTTTGTGTTTTTAGTAGAGACGGGGTTTCACTGTGTTAGCCAGGATGGTCTCGATCTCCTGACCTCGTGATCCACACGCCTTGGCCTCCCAAAGTGCTGGGATTACAGGCAGGAACAGCCGTGCCTGGCCTAATACACAGTTTTAAAAGACTACAGGGAGAGATTCCCTAGATGGTTTTAAAGAAGCAAGCACATGTGTTGGGAACTGCCTCTGGAGAAGACTTCATGGCAAGGAACTCTACACAGCTTCTAGGACCTGAGGAGGCCTATAGCCAACAGTCAACAAGAAGCTGGAACCCTAAGTCATTCAGCCATAAGAAATAAGCTTTGCCAATAACCTAAATGAGTTTGAAAACAGATTTTTCCCTAGTCATGCCTCCATATAAGAACACAACCTGGTGGAAATATTGGCTGCAGCAGCCTCTGTGACTCTGAGCGCAGTACTCAGCTAACCTATGCCTGAACTCAGACCACAGAAACCGTGAGATAAAAAATATGGATACCTTTTAAGCCCCTAAGTGTGTGGCAATTTTCTACGTGGCAATAGAAAATTAACATCCCCAGTGTGATTATTAGAGTAGGTAGGCAGGCAGACATATGCAGGGCAGGACAGGCCCCTCCCCACCACCAGGAACTTTAGGTGACCATCAGGTGATGGTCAAGTGGTTGTTAACTGTATCTCTAAATAATAATTGGTCGCAGTCAGCACCAAGGAAAGGCAATGGATAAAAACACCTGAAACTGGTGATCAGCAGCTTCCTGATAAGATCTCAGGAGTTAGGCAAGTGGGCTCAAGCGTGGGCCTTTAGAGGCAAAATTGTGAGTTTAAGTGGCATATGACCTTCTAGAGACATTTGACTGGTCAGGGAAGAATGCCTCAAGTGAGCATGCATACACTCCAGTAAACAACGGCACATGTGACCCCTTCCAAGTGCTGGCAGGCCACTGCGCATGTGAACAGCCCACCTCAAGGGAAGAGTCAGGTGAGGACTAAATGCAGACCTTGGAAGAATGCCAACATAGAAAACCCCAAGTCAAGAATCAAACCTCATACTTGATCTCTCAAGTCATCTGATCGGCCCTCTTCCAAGTGTACTTTACTTCCTTTTATTTCCCACTCTAAAGCTTTTCAATAAACTTTCCCTCCTGCTCTAAAACTTGCCTCAGTCTCTCATTCAGTCTTAGGTCCCTCAGTCAAATTCTTTCTTCTGAGGAGTCAAGAATTGAGGTTGCTGCAGACCCATGCTGATTTGCCACTGCTATTAATAACATGATCAAGTTGAACAGAATGACAACATTTGTAGTACCTACGTAGCACTGCTACCACAGAGCAGTAGAATTTAGAGAATGGCCTTTCCAGAACTGACTGACTTTCTGCAGAGTAAAATAAATGGTAGTACCATTTTAAGATTAAAGAAGATAAATTTTAAAAGGTGGAATTACTTATGATTTCCAGCAAAATGAGAGTGAAGTATTTGGAGTTATAAATATTAATGTAAATATATATTATAAATATATTAAATGATAATTATATAAGGCTATTTGAAAACCTAAATCAATATATAAATTATTAAATTTATACTATTGGAAAAGAGAAAGTAACGTGAATTATTGGATGTTTGAAAATCTTCATTGAGTAAAATTTAAAGTAGCAGAATCTTAAGACTGGTTACAGATGCATAATAACTAAAGAACAATTGAATTATCTTCACTATGCATTGTCTATGAAAGGGCTGAAAAAACTCACTAAGCAAATGTTTCCAGTTTTCATAAAGTATAGATAATAAGAGTTTTGCAATAAATGTTCACGAAACAGAATTTGGCTGGACATGAGGGAAAGCCCCACTGGAAACAATATTTGCTAAAAATTATAGAGCTACTGAAAAAGATGAATAACTGCTGTTTGTTGGATGAAAGAATGAGCTAGTTGCCATCTATACTAGGCAATACATAAATCTATTTCTTCAGCTCCTCCAGTGACAGGACACCCCATGGCTCCTCCACTGGAAGTGCTGCCCACAGACTCTGGAGCAGAGGTGGAGGCTGGTTGTGAGTACGGGTTCTGGTGCTGTAGGTTGGGGCCAACCCTGTGGAATTGCCAGGGGCTGAAGTTGAACAGGTTCTCTTAAGGCTGGAGACCAGTTGAGGCTGGGAACATGGGGAAAACAGGTCAAAGTGGGGTGCTCATCTTGATCACCCTGGAGTGGGAGAGTTCTAATTGGTGGTCCCTACCTAGCATGGTCTGACAGGTGCTATGATGCCAATACTTGGAGGGCATTGGACTTCCTGTGTCTCACGTCCATTGAAACACAATAAAAGTGTCTTACTGCTATTGCTCCTCAGAAGAAAAATAATCTTATTCATCTTCCAAAACATTTTGATGACAAATTTCAAAGCATATATAAAGAAAATGCTTTGCCTCGAAGACCTGAAAATGCAGACTGACTTATTAAGGACAAGCTTTGTATTTGGGGACTTCTGCTTACCCTCTCTGTTGAGAACACTCATGGTTTTGAATGACCTTGCTGAATTTCTTTTGCACAGCCCCCTTATTCACTTCCCAGTCTTCTCAGATTCTGTCTCATAGTTTCTCAGGTTTGTTATTTTGGATAAATTACCTACCCCATTTCTCTTTTCTCAAGTACCCCAAGGAAATGAGGTCAGGATAAAATATGGTCATAAATACATAATACAGGTACTCAACCTTTTCATCCTCTTCCATCTACAAATGTACAGTTTTGGATTATGATTGTATTCACCTCAGAAGCCCAAATGTTTCCCTCTAAAGCTCTTGGCTGTGAGGGCTTCAGCTTTCTTTCAGGATTCTGGAGGAATAAAAGCTTTACTGTACCACAGTAAATTCAATTTAAAAAATGAATTCTTACATATGTTCAACACTGATACTTTTTAAATTTTTCAAGAATTACCTATAAACCTAAAGAAACTGCAGTTGACCTTTGTACGTCAAATACACAATTAAACGTTTGGAAGGTCAATGGTGTTTTTTAATTTTCCACCTTTTATATTTTGTCATATGAACAATTATAGGGTCCTAAAAGTGGTTAAAAGTAACACAGCAGGTTAAAGTGTCTGGTGTTTCTTGGATTGCTGACTTTCACAAAGTCAACATTTGAAAGGCTATCTACATTCTCTTTTTAAGGTATTCACTGTCTTCCCCCACTACCTGTAATTCTCTTAACAAATGTTTATATAAGTGTATCTTTTAGCAATATTTCTTTATTACAGCTTAAGTTTTCATCTTTCCCACTTTCCTAGTAATGAGATGGTAAGACAAAAAAATTTTTTCTCCAAAATGTCAAATGATAAGTAGACTCTCATCCACCAACTAGATTATAATGAATACAGGAAATCAAGGTCTTATGTCAATGAAAAGTTTTATAGTATCCCTTCAAAGATTAGCAAAGCACTTTTCCAAGATATAATTCTGATTATATAAGATCAGTAAAAATTAGTGTTCTCATCTGACTGAAGTTTACTGACAACAAGCATCCCAAAAGCCTAATAAAATGTTTCAAATTCAGTTGACATAGTGATTCTGTAATGTTGTCATTACCCCACCCCATGAGGTTTTTGACTGGCTTCTCATGACTTCTATAGGCTGCCAGCACAATTTCTGTGATACAGAAGAGAGAAGAAAGACACAATTTAGAAACATCTCTCTGGTCCAGCAAGCCCTGTAGCTGAAGCACAGAGAAAAACAGATTGAGAATAAATTGCTCTCTGCATCAGGCATGACCATGATTTGGATAATGAAGCACTCTGGAAGCACTTAAAGACTGGACTCAGAAGAGCTAAAATGCCAAGGCTAAAATTCTGATTGGTGATGCTGCTTCCCCCAAATCAAGGCTTTCTTCATTGTCAGAACCTTCAATCTATGAATTCATTTGTTTTTAATTGAGCCTATCTGTTTTTCTGGCATTGGCGTGGCCATTTTCTCTTGTAATATAAATATGTTAAAAGTTGAAGACAAATCTGAAGCTCCTCAAAGTTTTCTTTCAACACATCTTTTAATCAAAAGATTGGAAAAGTTTTCAGTTCATTTTCTGATATGCATGGTAATTTTTTTGATATTTTCATTAGTATTTTTTAGTTGTATCTGCATATTTTTATTATTTTATTTTAATTAAAAATAAAAGTTGCATATATACATTACATGCAGCATGTTTTGAAATATGTATACTGTACACTGTGGAAAGACTAAATAAATGTACATTACATACATGCTTTTTGTGTTAAGAACATAAAATCTGCTCAGCAATTTTCAAGAACACAATGCGTTCATATTAACTATAGTTATAATGTTGTACAATAGATTACTTAAACTTTTTCCTCCTGTCTAACTGAAGTTTCATATCCTTTGACCAACATCTACACTCCACTGTTAATTCCTGGTAAGCACCAGTCTACTCTCTACTTCTGTGAGTTGAAACTTTTAAAATATAAGATCATGTAGAATTTGTCTTTCTGTGCCTGGCTTAGGTCACCGAACATAGTGTCCTTCAGGTTAATCCATGTTGTTACAAATGACAGGATTTCCTTCGTTGCGTAATTCTATGTTGTATACATATCACATCTTCTTTATCCATTCCTCTAATGATATTCATTGCATCATTGTTCACAAATAGCCAATCTGTGGAATCTTCACTACTTTTTGTCCTTTCGTGTATCTACCTTTTTTCCCAATTAAAGTAGGTTGAGAGGGAGAGAGGAAATGAAGGTTGGTCATGGAGGGGGAGAGAGAGAGAGACCATGTAAGATTAGGGAAGTAACAGAGAAATAGAAGATTATGTCTCTTTTTTAGTTTTGTATCTTATCTGGAGTGAATATTTAGCCCCAAATTCCAGTTTTGGAGGGGCGTGGTAGTGAATAATGAGATCATCATCAAACCCAAGGAACCAGAAAAAGAAAAGATGAAATAAGAATAAAAGGAAGTAGGAGACAGAATTGGCAAAATGGAAGGGACAGAAGCAAAAAGAAAGCAAGTTAGCAAAGTAATAGTAACATCCAACATTTATTGAGGGTTATCTATGTTCCTATCATTCAATGTTCAAAACAATCTTGAGAATTCTGAGCCTTAGTTTTGCAGGTAAAGATACTGAGTCCCAGAGAGTCAAAAAACTACTTAACTACTATGTGGCAAAACCAGGATCTGCCAATATGGCTGTGTGATCCCAGTGTGCCAGAATGCCATCATTATATTATCTATTCTTATTCTATTACAGTTTCTGATTTTCTCAAGAATCTTTCTTTGGCTGTCATAATAAATACAACTCATAATAAATAAAATTTCATCAGGGGTAAAGAATCACATAGTTTCCAGGAACAACTGCCAAGGCATATTAATGCATGGCTAACCTTTCATGTAACCTTAGCTATAAATTTACATAAACTAACAGCCTGGTTTCAAATTCTTAGACTTTTAGTTTTATAAACATTAATACCCTTTCACACCTGAATGTGTTCTAGTCATTTTAGGGAAAAAATTAAATTTTCATCAGTTGATAGACCTTAAAATTATATTATCTAAAACTTAAAGTTTATTATAACTAATATTAAGAATTTAAATGCTATGGGCCTTTCTAGATATTCTGAAGATGTATTTGTTAATTCTTTAAGTGAATCACAGGACAAAATTAAATCATGCAATTGGAAACAAGTATTTCAGAATTCCATAATATATTCAGCTTTTGAGATTGACACTGCTATCTTTATGTGTATTAAGCAATAAATAAAAGATTGGGGAAGATTTTAGATTTATGATGTATCAATTAGGTGATAAGCAAACCTCTAAAGATTTCATGGAATTTTGATAAGAATTCAGGGTTTCTGGGACTTATTAGGATTCTATCTCAAACCAAATATATTTTTAGTTAAAAAAAAAAAAATTCAGACAATATCCTATGAGACAAAGCTCTTACATATAAATTGACATAAGTGTTACTCATAGTTGGGATGACAAATGCTTTTCTTGTATTGGTAATCATTCATTTACTCATTAACTATTAAGTACCTTTAATGCAACTAGCCTAAGTCTCAGGCAACGAAGATAGATATATGAATAAGATACAGCCACTTCCTCTCCAATAACACACAGTCTCATAATGGATATGCCATGTTAAAAGTAATTACACTTCTGAGAAGTAAGTGCCAATAGAGGATATGGATAGGATCAGACTTGGAGGATAGTAGCTTCTGCCAGAGGTAAGGGCATTGCCAGGAAATTTTCTTGAGAAGAAATGACATATTAGCAGATTTTCAGTATATTAAATCAATGAAATAAATTTTATACAATTTCTAACTCAACAACGCTTCGCTGTTTGCTAATGTTCTAAAAATAAACTCTTGAAAGTCCTACCTCTTATTTCTCCCAAGTACTACAGCTTAACATTCTGAAAAACACTCTAAAAGCTGTTATGTTTGAGAGCTAAAGACAGAAACCACATGATTATCTCAATAGATGCAGAAAAAGCCTTCGATAAAATTCAACATCCCTTCATGTTAAAAACTCTCAGTAAACTAGGTATTGAAGGAACGTACCTCAAAGTATTAGTCATATATGACAAACCCACAGTCAGTATCATACTGAATGGGCAAAATTTGGATGAATTCCCCTTGAAAACCAGCACAAAACAAGGCTGCTTTCTCTCATCACTCCTATTCAACATAGTATTAGAAGTTGTGGGCATTCTGACCAGGGCAATCAGAAAGGGAAAGAAAGAAAGGGTATTCAAATAGGCAGGGAGAATGTCTAATTATCTTTGTTTGCAGATGACATAATTTTATATCTACAAAACCCCATTGTCTCAGTCCAAAAGCTTTTTAAACTGATAAATTCAGCAAATTCACAGGATACAAAATCAATGTGCAGAAATCACTAGCATTCCTATACACCAACAACAGGCAAGCAGAGAGCCAAATCATGAATGAATTCCCTTTCATAACTGCTACAAAAGAATAAAATACTTAGGAAGACAGCTAACAAGGAAAGTGAAGGACCTCTTCGAGAAGAACTGTAAACCACAGATCAAGGAGATCAGAGAGGACACAAACAAATGGAAAAACATTCTATGCTAACAGGAAGAATCAATATCATGAAAATGGCCATACTTCCCAAATTAATTTGTACATTGAATGCTATTCCCATTAAACTACTATTGACATTTCCCAAAGTATTAGAAAAACTATTTTAAAATTCATATGAAACCAAAAAAGAGCTCGAATAGCCAAGACCATATTAAGCAAAAAGAACAAAGCTGGAGGTATCATGCTACTTGACTTCAAATTACACTACAAGGGTACAGTAATCCGAAAAGCATGGTACTGGTACAAAAACAGACACATAGACAATGGAACAGAATAGAGAACTCAGAAATAAGACTACACACCTGCAGCCACCTAATCTTTGACAAACATGATAAAAACAAGCAATGGGGAAAGCATTCCCTATTCAATAAATGGTGCTCACAGAACTGGGTAGCCATATACAGAAAATTGAAACTGGACCCATTCCTTACACCGTATACAAAAAATTAACTCAAGATGGATTAAAGACACAAATGTAAAGCCAAAAACTGTAAAACCCTGGAAGACAACCTAGGCTACACCATTCAGTACATAAGCATGGGCAAAAATTTTATGACAAAGACACCCAAAGCAATTGCAACAAAAGCAAAAATTGACAAACGGAATCTAATTAAGCTAAAGAGCTTTTGCACAGCAAATGATACTATCATCGGTTTGAACACACAATCTACAGAATGAGAGAAAAAATTTGCAGCCTCTATTCATCTGACAAAGGTCTAATATGCAAGGTCTACAAGAAATGTAAACAAATTTATAAGAAAATAAAACACTAAAAAGTGGGCAAAGGACATGAACAGACACTTCTCAAAAGAAGAAGTTTATGCGGCCAACAAGCATATGAAAAAACGCTCATTATCATTGATCATTAGAAAAATGCAAATCAAAACCACAAAGAGATACCATCTCATGCCAGTCAGAATGAAAATTACTATAAAGTCAAAAACCAACAGATGCTGGCAAGGTTGCAGGGCAAAGGGAACATTTTTCCACTTTTGGTGAGAGTGTAAATTAGTTCAACCATTGTGGAAGACAATGTGGCAATTCCTCAAATATCTAGAGGCAGAAATACCATTTGACCCAGCAATCCCATCAGTGGGTATATACCCAAAAGAATGTAAGTTATTCTATTATAGAGATACATGCATGCATATGTTCATTGCAGCTCTGTTCACAATGGCAAAGACATGGAATCAATCCAAATGCCCATCGATGACTGACTAGATAAAAAAGATGTGGAACATATATACCATGAAATACTATGTAGCCATTAAAAAGAATGAGATCATGTCCTTTGCAGGGACATGGATGGAGCTGGAAGATGTTATCCTCAGGAAACTACTGCAGGAACAGAAAAAGCAAACACCAAATGTTCTCACTTATAAGTGGGAGCTGAATGATGGAACACATGGACACATGAGGGGGAACAACACACATTGGGACACCTCAGGGGTTGCGATGGGGGAAGAAGAGCCTCAGAAGAATAGCTGAGGGATGCTGGGCTTAATACCTAGGTGATGGATTGATCTGTGCAGCAAACCACCATGACACATGTTTACTTATGTAACAAATCTGCACATCCTGCAAATGTACTCCCAAACTTAAAATAAAAGTTAAAGAAAAAAAAAAAAGAAGCTGTAATGTTTGTTTTGATGAAATAAGCTAATCCTTGTATAACTTTCCGTGGAAAAGTCATTGTTTTCTTCAAATGTGAAGGATTCCTTTTGTTAATAATCAAAGAGATTAAATTATGGAAATATTCATTTGCTGTAAATGAAACTTCTGAGGCAAGACGTATACTACACCCACAAGAGAGCACCCTAGGAATGTCTGACCCTGAGATTTGCCTAGTGAGGAGCCTATAAGCAGTTTTTCACTTTCAGAGGAAAGAAGTCTTATTCTAGATCCTCGAGGAATCGCCACACTGTCTTCCACAATGGTTGAACTAATTTGCATTTCCACCAACAGTGTAAAAGCATTCCTATTTCTCCACAGCCTCGCCAGGATCTATTGTTTCTTGACTTTTTAATAATTGCCATTCTGACCGGCATGAGATGATATCTCATTGTGGTTTTGATTTGCATTTCTCTAATGATCAGTGATGTTGAGCTTTTTTTCAAATGTTTGTTGGCCGCATAAATGTCTTCTTTAAAAAGTGTCTGTTAATAACCTTTGCCCACTTTTTGATACGGTTTTTTGTTTTTTTCTTGTAAACTTGTTTAAGTTCTTTGTAGACTCTGTATATTAGACTTTGTCAGATGGATAGATTGCAAAAATTTTCTCCCATTCTGTAGGTTGCCTGTTCACTCTGATGATAGTTTCTTTTGCTGTGCAGAAGCTCTTTAATTTAGCTAGATCCCGTTTGTCAGTTTTGGATTTTGTTGCAATTGCTTTTGGCATTTTCGTCATGAAGTCTTTGCTCATGCCTATGTCCTGAATGGTTTTGCCTAGGTTTTCTTCCTGCATTTTTATACAAATCTGCACATTCTGAACATGTATCCTGGAACTTAAAGTAAAATAAACAAAAACAACAACAAAAATAGGTTATCGGTTTTGTCCCCATGCTATTCAGGCTTACTTAGCTTTACAAATACCCCTTTTCTTTATAAACTCATCTCTACTTCCTCAGTCTCAAGGCTTCCCTAGCCCATATGTTGTTTTCATCTCTTGAAGCTTGTTTCATCTCAACAGACTAATCGAATTTCTTCTGTATGTGCTCTCCTAACTTTATGCAATTTCTATTTTCAATAAATTCAGCTAAACTGTCCCAGCTTATTGGCTGTAGGCATATTCAAAACAGCATTTAGCATAGCCATAAATGCAACTCAAATTTTATTCTACAGAATTACGAATGTTAGTTTTATTTTTATTTCTCTAGAAAACATGCTATAACAGATATACATTAATTTGAAGAATTTCTTAAAGCTGTAAAGAATGAATTTTAAAAAACTTAACTTTTTCAGCATATTAAAAGGAAGAATAAACTGATTAACAGAGTCATGGAATTTGAGAATATGACAAGGCCAATATAATTCCTTCTAACCCCTTTATTTTACAAATGGAGAAACTGAGACTCAAAGAGTCCTATTACCTAAATGTTTCTTCAGTGTAATGTAATACTTTAAACTTGGTAACTCTATGTTTATGGCATTAACTTCACACTTTATCCAAATATGTTTAATTTTTATAATTCAAATTTTTATAATAGAGTTGGAATTATTTTTCATGGCAATTTTTTTGAAGTTTTTCAGTTATTGGCAAAATGCAAAAACAAACAAACAAAAAGCACCTTCTCCAAAAGACTGCTTTTAAAGAGCCAATATAACTTTTTTCCTTGTACTAAAAGTTGCTGAGTATTTTCAATCTATTTTATAGATGGATAGCTCATCAACAGCAACTCAGTGGAAAAAAGAAATAAATAAGCAAAACATTTAAAATGTGTAGATATGTTGGACTTGACAATAAGTATATCTCCTCTTTTATTCTTAATGTAAGAGTAAAAAAAAGAGTAAAACAAAGAGTAAAGACTGTTTTCTTTCACCTTTTCCAAAAAGATTTGAAATAATTTACTAAACGACATGGAGAAAGGCCATATAAGAGAGGAAATAAGCATTCCAAGAAAATTAAAGAAGGAAAACAATACAATGAAGTCAGGAATCAAGCACATTCATACAATTTATGTCTTAACACAGCACGTTTCTGTAGTTAACAGCAAGAATTCTGACATTTCATTTTTCCACTTTTTGTAACATTCACCGCATTTTCGTAAAAATCGCATTAGGTTACAGTGCAATCAAACAATATTCTTTGAATTAAGCCTCCTGCTACTTTTATTTTTAACCAAGACTGAAGAAAAAAAAAATTCTGACTCCCTTTAGCTGCATGTTCTGCAGGTTTGCTACTTTTTTAATGTGAAGAAATAAAAATTTTTCCACTAAGTAGTAATAGTTATCCAGAGTAAATATTTACATTCTTCTCAGAGGCAGTCAAGCAAGAGAACTATGAACAACAGTTTATCAGAAATATTAGCTATATAAAAGAGTATTATTAATTTATTTTAAAAATGTAATTCACACCGCCTATCTCAGCAAGACAACTCTTCCCATTTTTTAAATTACTAAAATTATATATGTATATATAAAATATCAAATATATGGATAGTATTCTCTATATATATTTAGTTAAATATGTATATATTTGCAAACAGATAACAACCAAAAGAAAAATTGAACAAATGGTTATATAATTTTCACTCTCTGGAAAATGATGAATACCAAAATTTAGCTACCACATGTTACATTTTATCTTGGACTTTTCATATGTTATGAACATTTAAAGTCTATTCTTTAATTGATTTTTATATTTAGCTGTTAACATTAAACATTTCTAAAAATGGGTAATCAGCCAACACTTATTTTGGATTTTGTGAAAATTTTTTTCAATATAAAATGCTTTTTATGTCAAATTTTATATTATTTCACATCACATTAACATCAAACAGCTATCACTTAGTACTTACGATAGGGTATACAGATGGGATGATCTAATTTATTTCTCAACAGAAAAAGAATAAGCTTATGTTAGAAAGTGTGATTAAAATGTAACACTTGCTTGTTAGTGAGGCTGTGCAGAATAGATAAGAACTTGGAAAGTAGGTGCTAGGTGATAACCTATTATGCATGTGCTCTCTAATTTGCCATGCTCAATCATTTTCAAATTGTGATCACCCAAAGTAAAAATGGAACAGCTGTCATTAGTATCTAGCAAGGAAAAAAAGAGAGAGAGAGAATACATTTGACCTCAGGATTGTGGAAAAGGATAAAATCTAAGCTCAGCTTTCTCTAAGTTAGTTTTTTGTTGTTTTGTTTTGTTTTGTTTTGTTTGTTTTTTGACAGTCTTATTCTGTCGCCTAGGCTGGAGTGCAGTGGCACAGTCTTGGCTCACTGCAACTTCTGCCTCCCAGATTCAAGCGGTTCTCGTGCCTCAGCCCCCAAGTAGCTAGGACTACAGACGTGCACCACCATGCCTGGCTAATTTTTGTATTTTTAGTAGAGACAGGGTTTTACCATGTTGGCTGGACTGGTCTCGAACTCCTGGCCTCAAGTTATCTGCCTGCCTCGATCCCCCAAAGTGGTAGGTTAGATTTCTAAGACTCAAATATATCATTGACTAGTAAAAATTTTAATCTTACCTATCACCAGGGATGGGGTAAAAAAATTATTTATTTAATAAAAATGTAGAGGTAAACATAATTATATCCAGAGAAACTAAGATACATAATGTTGAATGGATCTCTAATATTATCAAATAACTTTTTTAATGTTGTGAAATTGAAAAATAATACCATACACTTAATCAGTAATAAAGAAGACATGCTTCAGGAGAGAAATTGATTCTTTTATTTAAAATAAAATCAGCGTTTATGTTATAACAAAAATACCAATTATTTTGGAAGGATCGCAATGATAAAATATAATGTTATTAATTCAACACGTATTTACTAACTTCTGTATTAGTTTTCTATTGCTATTTAACAAATTACCACAATCACAGTGGCTTAAAATAATGCCCATTTATTGGCTCACAGTTCTCTAGATCAGAAGTCCAGGCAAAATCTACCTGGATTCTCAACTCAGGGTTTCAAAGGCTGAATTCAAAGTGTCAACTTGGCTAACTTCTCTGGCTATAGGGAAGTATCTGGAAGATTCTTATCAAAATTGGTAGAATTCAGTTCCTTGCTGTTGTAGGATTGAGGTCTTCATTTCCTGGCTGGCTGTCGCCCAAGGTTCTCTCTCAGCTCCTAGAAGCTGCTCCCATTCCTTGTCACATAGCCCCAACCATCTCCAAGCCAACAACAGAGACAGTCCCTCATGTTAAATCCCTCATGTTTTAAATTTCTCTGACTTCCTGTGTCTCTGACTTCTCATATGAATAGATCAGGCCAGCCCAGATCATCTTAACTAACTGCCAAGTGATTTGTGACCTTAATTTACATCTGCAAAGTCCTTTCACATCAGTACCTAGATTATTCTTTGATTGAATAACTGGGTCAAGATGTGTGTACATCAGGGGTTGGAAATTATAAGGGATATTATATAATCCTACTAGTGCAAGCACCTACTATGCACTAATCTTTGTTCTGTGAACTGAGGGCCTAACAGTAAAGAAAAAGACACAACCCTCCCTCTGGGAAACTTAGAAACATTTGGTGGAAGAAGAAAGTTTAAAAATTCAAGAGTTAATTATATTATACATTACATTATAAATTATTTAAAAAATTATTAATAAATATAGTGCTATTTCATAAATGATATTTTATATTGGGAAGTGGTAAGTGTAACACAGAAAATTTAGCAGGAAACAGGGAGGAGTTCTAAGTGGGTGGGCTAAAATTTTAAGCGGGATTGTTAAGGAAACCCCAGCTGAGAAGGTGATACTTCAGTTAAACAGCAAATCAGGTGATTGAGCAAGCTATGCAGATAACAGAAGAACATTTCAGAAAGAGAGAATGTAAATACAAAGTCTTCAAAGCAGAAGCATGTTTAGAATGTTTGTAGCATTCAGGAACAGCAGGTAGCACCGTAGGGCTGGCAGAAAGTGAGTAAGGGCAAGAAGATGAGGAAGTATATTCAGAGAAGATACAGGGTGTATTAGTCCATTTTCACACTGCTATAAAGATAGTACCTGAGACTGGATAATTTATAAAGAGAGGAGATTTAATTGACTCACAGTTCCACATGACTGGGGAGGCCTTGGGAAACTTATAATCATGGCAGAAGGCAAAGGGGAAGCCAGGCATGTCTTACATGGCAGTAGGCAAGAGAGAAGAACACAGAAGGGAACTGCCAAACACTTTTTAAAATCATCAGATCTTGTGAGAACTCACTATCGTGAGAACACCATGGAGGAAACTGCCCCCATAATCCATTCACCTCCCACCAGGCCCCTTCCTTGACCCACAGGGATTGCAATTCGAGATTTGGGTGGGGACACAGAGCCAAACTGTATCACAGGGATATGGAGGAGGTGGGGTAGCAGATTGAATAAGACCTCATAACCCCTTGAAAGGACTTTGGCCTTTCTTCCAAGTAAAAAGAAAAGCTGTTGTGGGATGTGAATGAAGGTGTCACAAGATCTGATTAAGGATCATTCTGCTTGGTCAAAGATAGACTTCAGGGATAAATAAGGGAGGCTGGTTTGGACGTTACTATAAAAATTAAGGTGAAGGATGATGGTGAGTCAGAACATAATGGTAACCATGAATGTGATGAGAAGTAGTTACATTATGGATATATTTATAATGAAAACCCAATAAGGTTTTGACTTGAAGGAATGTAGGGTGTAAGAGGAAAGTGGAAATTAAGAATGATTTAAAAGGTTTTGACCTAAGCAACCGGGAGGATGAACTAACCAATTAGTGAAAGTCAGCGTAATATATATGGAGCAGATGTGAGATGGAGAGAAAGCAGGACTTCAATTTTGGATATATTTATGAGATATTTAAGAGGAGAGACAGACCATTGCATATATGAGCCTGAAGGTATCTATGAGTTGTAGATGTAATCGTCTTGTCTGGTCTGTGTCTCTGATCAGTAAGTTAATGGTATTTAGCCATGAGACAAAATGAGATAACCAAGTAAATGAGTTTATGAAGTAAAAGACTGAGAACTGGACATTGGGATACCAATAATCAGAGTTTGGGAATGTAAGTAAAAGATAGCAAAGGATTCTGAGAAATAGTGCTCAGTAAGGTAGGAATAAAATCATGAGAATATGATATCATGTGTGCAAGTAAAATATATTTCAAATGAGAGAAAGTGTTATGCTCTGTCATATGCTGTTGATAGCTTGTCTCAGCCCATTTGTGCTACTATAACAAAAATATCAGACTGGATAATGTATAAATAACAGAAATGTATTTTCTCATAGTTCTGGAGGCTAAGACCAAAATAAAGGGACCAGCAATCAGTGTCTGATGGGAGCCTTCTTGTTGTGTCCTCACCTGCAGAAGAGTGAATGGTAAAAACGGCCTAAGCTGCTGGGTGCAGGGGCTCACACCTGTAATCCCAGTACTTTGGGAGACCAAGGTGGGCGGATCTTCTGAGATCAGAAGTTCGAGACCAGCCTTGTCAACGTGGTGAAACCCCATCTCTACCAAAAAATTTAGCTGGGAGTGGTGGCAGGTGCCTGTAATCCCAGCTACTTGGTAGGCAGAGGCAGGAGAATCACTTGGACCCAGGAGACTGGTTGCAGTGAGCCCAGATCATACCACTGCACTCCAGTCTGGGCAACAAGAGTGAGACTCTGTCTCAAATAAATAAATAAATAAATAAATAAATAAA
>NW_012108997.1:65839-71878 GCF_000951045.1 Mandrillus leucophaeus | reverse complement strand
CGTGGTCTCGATCTCCTGACCTTGTGATCCGCCCGCCTCGGCCTCCCAAAGTGCTGGGATTACAGGCGTGAGCCACTGCACCTGGCCCCCTCCAGCTTTTTTATAGGGCAATAATCCATGAGGCGCCCTCATGACTTAATCACGTCTTCAAAGACTCCACCTCTGAATACCCCATGCTGAGGATTAAGTTTCAACATGAGTTTTGGAGGGGATACGTTTAAATCATAGCACAGGTCAAGTAAGATAAGAACTGAAATTGACCGTTGGATTTTAATGTAGAGAACAATGTTTCCCTTAGCAACAATTTCATTTTGATTGGAGTAAATTTAAGTGAGCAAAGAAGAAAAGAAATTGAAGGCAGAGGAATTTGGAGACAACTTTTTAAAAGAAATTTTACTGTAAAGGAGTTAGAAAGAGTATTAGAGGGCATATAAAGCAGTGAGGTCAAAATAAGTTGTTTTTATCTTACTGTTTTCCAAATTTCCTCAGCTGTCGCCTCCTCCAAAATAAGTTGTTTTTAAATGAGAAAAATAACACCATGTTTGTCTGCTAATGGGAATGATCTTCTACAGTGTGAAGAGGGCAGAAAAACTGAAATAATATCCTTGATTAGGCTGGAGAGAAGAGGATCTTATGCACAAGTGAAGGAGCTGACCTTGGTGGGGCATGGAGAGTCCATCCATCGTAACAGGAGTGAAGGCAGAAACATCTCAGTACAGATGCTGGTAATTGGGTAGATGTACTATGTGCTTATGGGTGCTTATTTCGATTGCTTCTATTTTCTCACTTAAGTCAGATTATCAATTAATGTGCTGAAGATAAGAAAAGCCTAGTGGACTAGAAAGAACACCCCTGAAATAATTAGAAGGACTGGATTCTCACTTGGCTGCCCTTAAACAACCCTATAGTTACTTTGAACAGTCAGGTGTAGCCTCTGTGTCTCCATTCTGCCATCCACAAAAGGTGAGGATTAAAATAATTGCCTTCAGATCTCTTCCCGTGTTGAAGTATTTAAAATATTAATATTTTAAATAATAATATCATTTTTACTGGCATATTTGGTTTTCATTTTTAACTACAAGAAGTTAACCTAGTGCTGTACATTTATATTAAGTTAAGGAACAAACAATAAGGAAATGTGCAAGACCCTATCATTCCAGTTGAAATATATCTCTCTAATTAGGAAGCTGAATATTTCTATTGAAAATTGGTAGGGCAAGATTTATTTATTTATTTATTTATTCATTCATTCATTTTTAATTATTATTATTTTTTGAGACAGAATCTCGCCCTGTCGCCAGGCTAGAGTACAGTAGAGTGATACAGTTGGCTCACTGCACCCTCTACCTCCCAGGTTCAAGCAATTCTCCTGCCTCAGCCCCCCGAGTAGCTGGGACTATAGGCACATATCACCACGCCTGGCGAATTTTTGTATTCTTAGTAGAGATGGGGTTTCGTCATGTTGGCCTGGCTGGTCTCGAACTCCTGACCTCAGATGATTCACTCACCTGGGCCTCCCAAAATGCTGGGATTACAAGCGTGAGCCAATGGGCTCACCCAAGATTGATTTATTTATTTATTTATTTATTTATTTATTTATTTATTGAGACAGAGTCTTGCTCTGTCACCTAGACTGGAGTGCAGTGGCATAATCTTGGCTCACTGCAAGCTCTTCCTCTTGGGTTCATGCCATTCTCCTGGCTCAGCCTCCCAAGTAGCTGGGACTATAGGTGCCCCGCCACCACGCCTGCCTAATTTTTTGTATTTGTAGTAGACACGGGATTTCACCTTGTTAGCCAGGATAGTCTCGATCTCCTGACCTCGTGATCCACCCTCTTAGGCGTCCCAAAGTGCTGGGATTACATGTGTGAGCCACTGTGCCTGGCCAAGATTTATTTTTAATACAAGGGCTATATAGGTTATATAGGTCAATTCCCCTCACAACATATGCCATGGAGTCTTAGATTACCTACAGATGACTGCTTATCCAAAACTTAAAAAAAACGGACATAGAAAAGATCTTAGAGATGATAATCCAAGGCCACCACTTCTCAATAAAGAAAACTGAGGCCTAGCAAAAATGAAGTAACTTATTCCAAGTGTTTAACTATACAGCCACTTAGAGAGATTAGAAGCCAGGTCTCCTAGCTACCAAACAAGTGTTTGTACATTATGCCAGGTAATAGACTTTATTTGTCAAAATAATTATGCATCTTTCTTCCTGGGTTTGGACTACACTTGCTTACAGTTAAGAACCAGAATGAAATTTTTGGTAAATACCTTTAAATTTTTGCTAATAAATAGTGCATCAGTTATTTCACCCATCTAAAAATCAACAAGTGTTTATTGTATTTATTGAACATTCACTATTTTCTCTGAATAGTCAGCTCCTACTTTAAAACTGGAGATAGAACAACAAAAAAAAAAAAGAAAGAAAGAAAAAGAAAAAAAGAAACTCAATAGATGATATCAGTGCTCTCCTGGAGTGTAATTCTAAAATATAAATTTGTTCTCATCCCAGGGATAGGGATAGATACTCTCACAAAACTTTCTTTCTTTCTTTTTTTTTTTTTTTTTTTTCATACATTCCAAGACATGGAGCACTAGGATCAGCTCTTCCAATAACGAGAAGCATAAAATGTGGTCCCTTCTCACAAAGAGCTGATAGCATATTGAAGCATAAAGAAATAGAGAATGGTAGCTGCACTTGACATTGATAAATGCTGGGACAGGAGTACGCACAAAGGAGAGACCTGAATTAAGACTAAAAAGTCAACTCAGGTTCCTGGTATAGCTGATGCCTGTGTCCAACAGTATTAAAAATGCATGAATAAATTAACATGTTAAAGGAAGGGAATTAAACAACTTTTCAAGTCAAGTTAAAAGCCAAAAAGTAAAAGAGTAAAGATCATAATGTCGGAAATGCAAGACATTCTGCAAAAGAAGCAAACATACAAAGAGAAAGATGAGATTGGCATGAGATAAGGTTAGAGATGGACCTGGAAAGATAGCAGAAAGTAATTCTGTCTATTGGACTTTCACTATGTGCCAGGAATTGTGCTTGGCACTTATTCTTCATAATAATCCTATAATTCAACTGAATCAATTATATTAGCCCCATTTAACAAGTTACAAAAATGAAATTCAGAAAGTAAGCAACGACCTATAATACAGCGTGCACAAGAAGTGAAGTCAAATGATGGTCTTCCTTAATTCAAAAGCAAAGTTTTTAATTGTGGACTGAAAACATTAAAAACCTTATTTTTTAAATTTTCTGTTTTTGTTTTTGCTTATTTGCTTTTACTTGCTTATACTTTTTCATTGATGGCAAAGGAGAGTCTTTAAATGGTTTTTAGGGAGGGTTTGAGATGATACAAGTAAATTTTATTTATTTGGATTTTTAAATATTCTGGCTATAAAACATATTTAGAAAAAAGAGTGCATATATGGGAGAAGGCAATATTAGAAGCAGAGACACACATTTTAAGGCCCTTTTAGAAGACTCTAAAGATAATGAGTGTCTAAATTAAAGTAATATAACAAGGTATGAACAGAATTAGATACATTCAAGAAATGCTAAAACTGCTGAATTAACGGTACTTTGCAATTGGGTGTGGAGAGTGATAGACTAGGATAGGTGTCCCAGCATGAACATTGGGAATACAAGATCGCAAGTGTGGTGAGCTGAATTGTGTGCTCCCAAAAGATATGTTCAAGTCCTAATCTCTGAAATCTGTGAATGTATCCTTATTCAGAAATAGGGTCTTTGCCGATGTAAGCAAGTAAAGAAGATGTCATACTGCATTAGGGTGGACCCTACATCCAGTAGCTGGTACCTTTGAAGAATAAGAGGGTACCTACAAAAACACACACAGAGCGAAGTGTGAAGATGGGGACAGAGATTGGGAGGATGCAGCTACAAGTCAAAAAATAGCAAGGATTGCTGGCAACCACTAGAAACTAGGAGAGAGGCCTGAAACAGATTTACCCTCAGAGACTCCAGAAGGAACCAACCCTGACAACACCTTGATTTCAACCTCCAAAACTATTACAGAATAATTATCTTTTGTTTTCAGCCACCAGTTTGTGGTAATTTATTATAACAGACAAAAGAAACCAATACCATTAACAATCTGATAAGTAGAGGAAGAAGGTACTATTGATTCAGATTGTTTTCATAACTGCAATTCAGTTTGGCTAATTTTGAGGTCATTGTAGAGAAATTTAGAAAGAATTGGAAATATAAAAGTTGAAGATTAAAAAAGAGATCTGAGCTGAATATATTTTTAAAAATTCCTCTTGAAACTTTCTTCTATTGACTAAATGACCCTTTTATTTCATTCAGTTCTCAGATTAAATATTTCATCAGAAGTCCTTACCTGATCATCCAATCTAAAGTTGCTCTTAGATTACACCTATATATTACATATTTGTACTCACTTTATAGTTTTATCACCCTATATTTTTTTTCCTTTCCTTTTTTTTTTTTTTTCTTTCTCTTTAGAAGAGTCTAGGACATGGGAATGTTAAAATGAAATTTTGTTTGGCCTGGGAAACCATTACTTCACTATGTTCTTTAGGAGTTCCTAGAGGACACAGCCTTCACTGAGGAAATCAGAAACACACTAGTAGTGGTGGTATCAGCATCTAGATGCTCAGTAGAAGCTGTCTTTTGGAGGATGGCAGTGATGCAGGGCTGCTGCCATCAAATATCAGAGGCTAATGGTAAAGCACAGTGGGAGAGACTAGATGTAAATGCATAACTGTAAACCAGAAGATCAGTGTAATTCCAATGTAATTCCATCAATGGGAAATAAGATTAACATGACAATTAGGGCATGTCAACCTGCAAGTGTGTATAGCAATGGGTCAAGTTGTGCCGAGGGATAAGATAGATGGAGAGTCACACAGTGTATTACTGCATTTACACAGTCAGAAGAAATCATGACCAAGCAGAAGGCTGATGCCAGCTGTTGCAATAAAACCATTGCATCCCCTCATGCAGTTGCCACATCTAAACCAGTTCTCAGTCTCATATGGATCCCCTCACTGGCATGTGTGCATGCATGCGCACGCGCGCACACACACACACACACACACATGCATTGAGGATGTGGATGGACAAGAATAAAATTGTAAGAAGAATTCAGAAAAGGGATAAACATAATGTAGAGTATTTAAAAATTAAGATAAAAGAAAAAGAAAAAGATTAATGGAAGAGGAGGGACACCAACTATGTACTAATGTTTAAATAGCAATTTGGCAGAAGTGAAGAACTGAAGACTATGTGTTAAGCTTTAAAGGAACATTTTAACATAGTGCTTCCATAAAAAAAAATTAAGGAGCCACATTCCTTGAACAGGTTTTATGATACAGACTATTGTGAAAGAAATGGAGTAGGCTCACATATTTGAAATTAGTCAATATTGTTAAGAAATTTTTTAAATTAAAAAGTGTAACGTGGTATGGTAGATTCAAGCTGGCCACAAATACTTTTTCTTCTCCTATTGAGAGGTAGAGACTAATTCACTTATATTTGAGTGGGAACTGCTATTGATCTTCCTGGCCAATCCAGTACATTAGAAATTGTGTATGGAACTTCTCAGGCTAAGTCATAAGGAGCATTGTGGCATCAGCTCAGGCTTCTTGGAATGCTCCCTCTCAGGATCCACTTAGGGTGCTCCCTCCTGGAATTCAGCTGCCATACTGTGAAATGCCCAAGCCAGGTGGAGATGCTCCAGCCAGTAGCCTTAGCTGAGTTCCTAGCCAATAGCCAGCATCAATGTTCAGTCATGTTTGTCAGCTGTCCTAGAGTTCAGTCCAGTCAATACTTTGGAAATACAGCCCAACCCAAGGATGGTAAGAGAGGGGAAGGCTTAGCCAGGCGCGGTGACTGATGCCTGTAATCCCAGCACTTTGGGAGGCTGAGGTGTGCGGATCACAAGGTCAGGAGATCGAGACCATCCTGGCTAACACGGTGAAATCCCATCTCTACTAAAAAATAAAAATAAAAATAAATTAGCCAGGCGTGGTGGTGGG
>NW_012108997.1:35351-65714 GCF_000951045.1 Mandrillus leucophaeus | reverse complement strand
AAAGAAAGAAAAAAGAAAGGGGAAGGCTCTTACTCTATTAGTAGGAATGTAAAGTAGTACAACCACCATGGAAAATAGTATGAAAGTTCCTCAAAAAACTAAAAATAGAACTACTATATGATCTAGCAATCCCACTGCTAGGTATATATCCAAAAGAAAGAAAATCAGTGTATCACAGAGATAGCTGCTTTCCCATATTTATTGCAGCACTATTCACAACAGCCAAGATTTAGGATCAATCTATGGATCCATCAAGGATAAATGGATAAAGAAAATGTGGTACATAAACACAATAGAATACTATTTAGCCAGGAAAAATGATGAGATCCTGTCATTGGCAAACATGTGGATGGAACTGGAAAACATTATATTAAGTAAATAAGTCAGGCTCAGAAAGACAAATATTGCATGTTCTCACTCATATGTAGGAGCAAAATAAAATTGATTTCATGGAGTAAGAGAAAAGAATGATGGTTACTAGAGGCTGAGAAGGGTAGTGAAGAGGTATGTTAGTCTGTTCTCACATTGCAATAAAGAACTACCTGAAACTGGATAATTTATAAAGAAAAGAGATGTAATCAGCTCAAGATTCTGCAGACTGTAGAGGAAGCATGCCTGGGGAGGCCTCAGGAAACTTACAATCATGACAGATGGTGAAGGGGAAGAAAGCACATGGCCAGCAGGAGAGAGAGAGTGTGAAAGGGGAAGTGTTACACACTTTCGAACAACCAGACCTCTAGATAACTCACTCACTATCACAATAACAGCAAAGGGGAAATCTGCCTGCATGATACAATCACCTCCCACCAGGTCCCTCCCCCAAAACTGGGGATTACAATTCAATATGAGGTTTGGGTGGGGACACAGAGCCAAACCACATCATGGGGGGATATAAAGAGAGGTTGGTTAATGGGTAAAAAAAAATAAAATTAAATAGAAAAAAATAAGATCTAGTGTTTGGAGGTACAACAGGGTGGTTATAATTAACAATAATTTATTGTATACTTCAAAATAACTAGGGAGAGGAATTAGAATTCTCCTAACACAAATAAATGATAAATGTCTGAGGTGATTGATATCTAAATTACCCTGACTTGATCATTACACATTGTATTCATGTATCAAAATATCACATGTGCCCCATAAACATGTACAACTGTTATGTAGTCATAAAAATAAAAAATATATACATTTTTAAAAATTAAGTTCAGTCAATCTGAATGTAGCCTTATGAAAAAAACCACAAGAAAAATCCACCAAGTGAGCTAATTTGCTGCAGTGAGTCATGAGAGAGAATATCGGTAAGCCATTGTGTTAGTTTTCTGGAACTACTACAGAAAATTACCACAAACTGAGTGGCTTCTTTTTTTTTTCTCCTTTAACATATGATAAATACATATATAGCAAAAATACGTTTAGCATTTGTTGCTTGACCAGAGAAGATGCTAGCTTCTGGTGAAGACTAACTTTTACACGCTACTGCTGGAAGGACAGGTGTCGTTCTTATAGACCAACAAATGGCAATTCATTCAAACGAAGGTTGGGTCTCAGAGTAATAATTAGAGTGGTTATATAACTTGACTATGGGTCACTATAAGGATAATTTGGTCCCTGTTTGCCTCCTGAATCTTCACATAGTGCTCTTCACCATTGTCTTTTGATAGATTCAACCACCAAGCATTTATTTGCAAAGTGACTCTCTTTCTCTCTCAGCAACTTACTTGGGTCAGTCCCACTGACCTGATACTGCTTTTTGCTCTTCAACTTTCTGTTCCATCTTCTAACGTCCTACAGATCTTTAGGAAATCCTTGCCAAAGGGGTATGTTCTTTCTTTTTCTCTTTTGTAAACTTCTTCTCTCCAATCAACAATTCATGCCCACTGTTTTGTCAAAATATATTTTGATGGCTATTGTTTCCATAGATTAACAAAATACAAAATTTAGCTTTCCCTCCCTCTCTTTCTCCCTTCCTTCCTTCCTCCCTTCTTCCTTTTTTTTTTTTTTTTTTTTTTTGAGACAGAGTCTCGCTGTGTCACCCAGGCTGGAGTGTAGTGGCACGATCTTGGCTCACTGCAAGCTCCGCCTCCCGGGTTCATGTCATTCTCCTGCCTCAGTCTCCCGAGTAGGTGGAACTACAGGCTCCCGCCACCATGCCCAGCTAATTTTTTGTATTTTTAGTAGAGACGGGGTTTCACCATTCACAGGATGGTCTCGATCTCCTGACCTCGTGATCCACCCTCCTTGGCCTCCCAAAGTTCTGGGATTACAGGTGTGAGCCACCATGTACGGCCCCCTCCCTCCTTTCTTTCCTTCCTTTCTGTTAGAAATTCTTGTTATTTGGTGCCATAAAGATATAGCACTTGAATATAAATTTAATTTCCTCAGCAAGGTTATTTTTTTTACTTTCTGCAGAAAGGGTACACTCCCCAGCAGTTTTGCCGCAAGAGTACAATGAACAAAGGAGACAGGGTCATCTATAACTTGATGCGTCTACCTTACTGCCGTGTCTGGTTTCTATTTGCTGGAACAGGACTTCACATTCTGTATTTGTCCTGATTGGTTAGCAACTTAGAACTTTTTAAAAGAGGTAAAGGCACAGAAGAACAAAAGAAGGGAGAGATAACTTGTGGAATGCTGAGAAAAGTAAAAAG
Source organism: Mandrillus leucophaeus (assembly GCF_000951045.1). NCBI lineage: Eukaryota > Metazoa > Chordata > Mammalia > Primates > Cercopithecidae > Mandrillus > Mandrillus leucophaeus. The sequence continues at coordinate 63,063 of NW_012108997.1, read as the reverse complement.
ACCTTCAAATAAGGAAGAGGAACAGGCTATGACCTAATGCTTGCTTGGCCTAGCATGAGCATGCCAGGGCAAATATTTAGGCTACATTGTGGGAGCTAAGAACATAAAGTACATTGATTTCTTTATTACAGCTAGCAGATATTTAAGAATATTAGCACAAGTCTTTGAATAAATTTTGCTTCTAAGAGAAGTTACTATTTATTCCTAATTAGATGGGGAGGAAAGTCTTTGAAGAGGAACCTAGATTTACTTTTTCCCTTCCCTTTCCTTTTCTTTCCTTCCCTTCCCTTCCCTTTTCTCTTTCAACAGCTCTATCAACCAGCTTGGACTGCAGTGGACTGCAGTGGAGCAATCAATCATAGCTAGCTGCAGCCTCAAACTCCTGGGCTCAAGCAGTCCTCCCATTTCAGGCTCCTGAGTAGCTAGGACTGCAGATACTTGCCACTACCACGATCAGCTATTTTTTTTTTTTTTTTTTTTTTTTTTTTTTTTTTTTTTTTAGCGATGGAGTCTCACTACATTGATCAGACTGATCAGGAATTCCTGGCCTTAAGCCGTTCCTCTATCTTGACCTCCCAACCCACTAGGATTACAGGCATGGGCCACTATGCCTGGTCCTTTTCTTTTCTTCTTCTTCTTTTTTTTTTTTTTTGTTTGTTTGAGACAGAGTCTTGCTCTGTCACCCAGGCTGGAGTGCAGTGGCGTGATCTTGGGTTACTGCAACCTCCGCCTCCTGGGTTCAAGCAATTCTCCTGCCTCAGCCTCCTGAGTAGCTGGGATTGCAGGCAAGTGCCACCACACCTGGTAATTTTTGTATTTTAAGTAGAGACGGGGTTTCACCATGTTGGCCGGGCTGGTCTCGAACTCCTAACCTCAGGGGATCCACCTGCCTTGGCCTCCCAAAGTGCTGCGATTACAGGCATGAGCCACTGCCCCTGGCCACTTCTATTTTCTTAAAGGCAAATAGTACCTAATATTACAATTCTTCTAATGCATCTGAAACAGAAAAAAAGGCATGTCTATATTAAAACATTCTACATGTTAACATTTTATTACAAATACATTTAGATAAATGACTATAAATTACAATGCTACATTCTTTATTACAAAGAAATAAGATAATGCCACCTAACAGTATAGGACCATGAAATCCATATAGCTTCCTACTGTATAGAAAAAGAGGAATTAACAGGTGCTTACATCTATACAATAATCTCCTTAGTTTAAAAAATCTGCAAATAAATTGCAGACAATGAATAGGTAAAGTATAAACATTATAGTTTTTCAGTTTTAGGTGCTTACATAAAGTTAGAAAAGCCAAGAGTTTTTAAGTGGAAAAACATTTTGCTTCTCATTAAAATGAGTGGAGGCTCTTAACCCGAGAGAAAGCAAAAATAAAGGCTGAAATCTTCCACTCCATTTACTTGCAAAGCCGTACTTCCTTGACTGGTTTTTGTGATTTCCTCTGATATTTCTGAGTTTTCATTTACAGGTAAAGCTCTTTTGGTTTTTCAAGAATGATTCTATAACTAAAAAATAAATAAATATTTATTTTCTCCCTGTTCAGTTGCTATTTTGAATTGTTTTACTTATTGGTAAAATATTTAATAACCAAAAGAGAGTTCAATTACAGTCATCTGACCATATTTGGGATGAAAAGAGCAACCTTCTAACCATTTCTACTAGGAAACAACACTACAATAACAAACTCAAAATTCAAGTATATTACATATGAGAGAAGTTTCAATCTGTGTAACACTTTGCTGAAAGATCAAGCAAATCAAGTTAGTCTTATGTAAGAGTGTATCTGTTCAGTGTTTATAAAGTCTATCTAAGCCCAAATCCAGCAATGGCAAAATCAAACGTAAGTTAAAAAGAAATCAATTTCAATACAACCTTCTCTAAGAATAAAATATTTTCAATCCTCAATACAATTTGACATCAAGTGGAGGGAACTTTAGGCGAATACTATAAGTTAGTACCAGGAAGAATGATTGTCAGGGGAAACTAAAGGTAAGGAAAGAGAACAATAAAACTCCTTGTTAGAATCCACTGCCACAGCATCTTTAGACCTTACATTTCCACTCTTGTTAAATATCCTACATCACAAAATCTTGTAAGAACAACTCAGTTTTAGATATGATAGTGGAAGACTAAGCAAGTGTCAGTTAAATCACAAGACATTTTGGCATTTTGCTCAGTTGAAAATTGAAGGCAGAGTTCACGTTTCTTGGCTTCTGCATTAATCTAAACTAGAAATGGATTGATTTCACACTCTGAAAATGATTTTTAGAAAAAGACAATGGAATATTGTAAAAACAATATAAACCTCAGTGTCAGCCTTTTCCTCCAGCATTATAAAAGGGAGACATCTTGCATTTGAAGTTGAGTATTTCTAACTGGCTGTCAAATCTTTCATGTATAAGGCCTCTATGAGAAACTCTAAAAGGCAATTGGAATTAATAGGATACTAGCAATGAACTCTTATCTCACAGACCTTGTATATAGGGAACCTGAATGTACTAATATTTTGAAATCAGTGCATCTTGCATGTAGGCCAAAAGTTTTGCTGCATCTGGGGCTTCTTTATTTACGTGTCTAGTACTGCTCTAAGGTTGGGACATAGTCACTGGTATTAACAAATCCCCGCCAGAAAGTTTTAAGCCTGAAGCTACCACTAATGAGTTACCTGATTTTAGTCCAGTTACTTTAGCCCAATATAATTCAGTTTCCTCATCAGTAACATGAAAGAAGAATTTTAGATAATATTCATGTAGGAATCTGTTTAAAATTTGATCAATAAATATTCACTATTCAACATCATCAAAGCACTATACTTTTAAAATGCTATATTGTTGATATAAGCCCACATTCAAGGACATTAATTGTCTTAAGAATAGTCCTTATTCAACATCCTGTCTATCCACCTATTATTAGATTTCTATATTTGCTTTAAAGAATATGGCAAATTCTATGAAACCCTCTCCACAACTATCACAACCAATGACTAATGAATTGCTATCATCAGAGTCTATATTAGTTCCAAACAAAATTGAAACCCCATGTGAAGTTTTCTGTTAGAAGCTGCATGAGTTTCAATTGCAAGATCTTGCTGCTGCTCCCTCACATCTGTTAACCACTTAACATTGGATCTGCCATCCATCTTGTTTGGCCCTCTGACATCTTCAGTTATCATGATTTTTAAGTGTTCTACTCTTGTGTGTTTAATCATCTACACATTCATTTTGTTTGTTGCACACAGTGAACTTATACTGGGACTTCTGTTCTGAGTCTAATCCTTCCATTATTCTAGTGTGATACCCTTGAATTTCCTACAGTGTCCGGGAACACTTTGGGTGTAGGAGTTACATAAATGGAAATCACTTTATATTTCTGCATTATTGTTTCCCTTACAGAAAGTTGGGGAGTATCTAGTCCTGGAAACATAGTTCAGTATCAGAATCATTCTGTAAATTTCTGGTTCAACACTAATGCTTGTAAGATTCCATTACTCATTAGATCATAATGCCCCATAATATTACTAATTATTAATAAATTTTAAATTTAAGTAAATAACAAGTACATCTTCACAGCTTAACATGAGAATACAAACAATATATTTAGATTGTTTAGGTAGGCAAATGCCCTGTATTACTCTAAGGTTTCTGATAGTTTACCATTAGAATACCTAATCTTAAGCTGATTTCCTAATGCATCACTCTATACTCCAAATTCTTTCCTTTTCTTTTTCCATTTCAATAAAATTTACTTTCTTATAGTTCAATAAAGTAGACAATCTAGTCCTCAAGTTGCTCTTTACTTTAATAAGGTATTTGTAAGATAGATGTATTAAGGAATAAATAATATGGAATAAGCTTCAAATATTTAAAATATACCATATGACAGATTTCAACATATGCACAGACCTGTAAAATCATCAAATTAATTAGCAAATCAAGATAGTAAACATGTTTATAACCCACCAAAATTTATTTATGCCTCTTTGAAATCTCTTCCTCCTCTACCTCTTCCCTCACCTCCAGGCAACCACTGATCTGCTTTTTGTTATTGTGAACTAGTTTGCATATTTTAGAAGTTTATAGAAAGCATGTACTCTTTTTTTTCTTTTTTTGGTCTGACTTCTCTCATTTACTCAGCAAGTTATTTTGAGTGTGATTCATGCTATTACATGCACAGTCCATTTAAAGTGATTTCTTAGACATAAATTGTAACAATTATTGTAAGTTGGATTGTTGTTAGTTGGCCCTGTATATCCAATCACCTCAGACTAGTGATTCTCCACTCATGCCTGCGAGAATGAGAGCTAATTCATCTCAATGCTCTCCTTTGGGGTATTTAAAGTTGAGGCACAATAAGAGATGCACCGTTGGCCAAGTGTGGTGGCTCAGGTTTGTAATCCCAGTACTTGGGAGACTGAGGCGGGTGGATAACGAGGTCAGGAGTTCAAGACCAGCCTGGCCAACACAGTGAAACCCTGTCTCTGCTAAAAATACAAAAATTAGCTGGGCGTGGTGGGGGGTGCTTGTAATCCCAGTTACCTGGCAGGCTGAGGCAGGAGAATTGCTTGAACCTGGGAGGTGGAGGTTGCAGTGAGCAAAGAAAGCGCCACTGCACTCCAGCCTGGGTGACACAGTTAGACTCTGTCCCCCCAAAAAAATTCCATGCACAGTTAATAGCAGAAGTAGAGTCTACAGGATATGTAGGAAAGGAGACAGATTTTTCCTGTTTCCTCATACTGGCAGAGCAAGAAGACAAGACCAGCGATCTAGCCCATAACTCAAAGGCTAGGCATTTGCCTTAGTGCTCGTTCATTCCCAAGGATTCACTGAGCACATTTTGAAAACCGCAGGTTGAAAACAAATGAAAACATACATATGTATATATTTTTAAAAATTATTTCTTAGAGTAGGAATCAAGACAAAGGCCTTTTAATCAATGAAATCAGTAACCAAAGTAGGATATCCATACATTTATCTCTTTGACCAGTTAGCTTTTTAGAGAAAGAATCAAGTGTTTATTCTACCTTTCTAAAAGTCTTTTTTTTTTTTTTTTTGAGACAGAGTCTTGCTCTGTCACCCAGAATGGAGTGCAGTGGCACAATCTCGGCTCACTGCAACCTCCACCTCCTGGATTCCAACAATTCTCCTGCCTCAGCCTTCTGAGTACCCAGGATTACAGGCATGAACCACCATGCGCAGCTAATTTTTGTATTTTTAGTTGAGACAGGGTTTCGCCATGTTGATCAGGCTGTTCTCGAACTCCTGACCTCAGGTGGCCTCCCAAAGTGCTGGGATTACAGGCGTGATCCAACGCACCTGGCTCTAAAAGCCTTTTATTTCAAGGAAATAAGTAGATGAAGGAAATTTCTTAATAAAGTAATTTAAGTTATTGAAGATAAAATTAATGGTTAAATTAGAAATATCATCATTTTTATCCCTTAATGAAATAATTGCCTATGTAATGATTATTAAAAGCTAAACTCAACAGTGAAATATTGATAGGGAGCTTTGTAATGGGTAAGTTGAGGCTATCACCATCTGAATCCACTGATTAGTATTTGTATCCTTAATTAGGCAACTCCACATGACGTACTTCGTGCTAGGATGCAATACAAAATACATAGACTCACCTATAAATATTCATCTTTTAAAAATTAAACTTAAAAGTAATCAAGCTTCAAGACCATATAAGCAAAAAAACATAAAAGATGTGGCGTAACAAAATTACACTGTGAGGGCATTAAAAAACATTCAGAATGTGTAACATCCTATAGAATTCTACAACAAATGACTGAATTTATTTAATAAATCAATGACATTGAAGAATGTAGAGAGAATGTTCTAGAATAAAAGAAATCAGCCATACCCAGACAAACGAGTGGAACTTTCAAGGTCCTTATTTGGGCAAACCAACCGTAAAAAGATCCATGAGAAGAAAGAAAATAATTATTGTTAATTGTATTTGGTGTAACAATAGCATAGTGATTTATGTATATAAATAAAATTGTGGGGATTGTTTCCTTCTTTAGTTAGAGATGCACACTGAAATATTTATGAGGGAAATGATACAATGTTGGGATTTAGCTTTTAAATTCCCTTGAAACAAACAAATAAATAGAGCCCTTAAATAAAGATTAGCAAAATAATAAATATTGAAGTTGCATAGTAGAAATATGTCTTTATTATATTCTCACTTATTTTGTGTATGTTTGAAATTTTTATAACAAAATGTAAAACCAAACGACTATATTCTCTATGATCATCTTTTATTCCCTGGATTGAGCTGAGTACTAGGTGAACTCTTAGCCCTATGGGAATCAGGCATTCCTCTTCTCGCCTATGTCTTTCTCTTATTGAAATATATGATCCCTTCACTACTTAAGTCACAGTTTTCTGATGTGATTTCTAATAAACTCTTTAATATTCTTTTATTATCTTTCTTTGCCATAGATTCTACTTTATATGTGACTTCTATGCTTCCAATTCTGTCTGTTTTCTTAGTGCAACCAAAGCAACAGTTCCTAGTTACAAACCAATAGCAATTAAATTCTACATTTACCTTAGTTTTTTGACATTGGTTACATGCAATAAAAATTTAAAGAAACATGTCTAGATTGATTAATATTGATTATCAATGCATTAAATGTCAGAATGAATAAACTGATTAATTACAAAATAATAAAATGATTAAATGTTACAGTGTATAGGGAACACAACCATATAATACAAAAAACATAATTTAAGTAAATTTCATAAATGTCGAACACCAGGTTCTATTTTATGATGCCATAAGAAGAAATTGCTGACAGGTAGTTGGGGTCATACAAATCAGACAACAGTAATGTGTAACTATCATTAACTAAATAGAATATAATGTATTAATTGTAAGCTACCTGAATTCTTAAGCTCTTTATACGCAACCAATTAAAGATTTTTACCTGAATTTTCATAAGCAAAGTTATTTAAAGACTCTTTGAAATTTTATTCCAAGTTCAGTTGATGAATGGCTATGTAACTGAGGTGTTTACTATTTTGTTTAGGTTAAGCCATTTTCATCCAGAACACTTTCACCTGTTTAGTATGTTGGTAAGACACATGCCTTTGTCTACTGCAGAAAGTCAGGATGGATATTTGTTGTATGTCTTGATATAAAATGCCATTAAATCTTTAGAAGATGCTTTGCTAAATCAGTAGCTACTTTGTTATTTAAATGACTGTGTAGATGAAAACATCTCTTTAACGTATTTCAAAATATATCCATTTCTTTTCCGAAAATAGTTCTTATTATGATGACTTTCTTTTCACAAAGCCATTTATTTCGTTAGAAAAGTAAAGGCAAATCAAATGAATTAAAGAAGTATCAAGTTCCCTATGCTGGCACACTGACAATATCGAATAATGTTCAAAGGTTCTTTTTAGTGACAAGGGAAATATCCTTTTCAAGGTTAGAAATACCTTTGAAAAGTACAATAATGTTTTTATTTGTTCTATTAAAAATGGAAAATGCTTTTGAGAGGAATAAATATTTCTAGTAAATGGATAGAACACAGAGAATTTTTAGGAGTACTTTAGGAGTTACACTGGCATGGTTGTGTTAGGGAAGTCTGATGCATGTTTTTTTTCTATAGGCACAAAATAACATAACTCGTTCAAACACTAAAACATAACCAAATCATACTGCATTCATATCATGGAGAAACTTTAAGTAGTCTTCTGGGAAGAGCTATGAGAAATAGCCCTGCTTGAAAAGTTAATGAGTCCAGGAGAATTAAAAAATATTGATATAACATTAGAATTATCAGTTGCTGTGTTGGTATTCAGAAGTGTTTTGATCATTAAGTATTTTAAAATAAATTATTATTTACAGGTGATCCAAAATCCATGTCTTAGCCTTGTTGTAATATTTGCAATTAACCCAAAAATAATATCTGGGATTTACTATTACAAATTCATGTCTCATAGAATTAATCTAGTCTAGGAAACTCTATCTGAAATATGATTTTCATCAGTACCATATCAAATATGTTTCAATTAATTTATAGCTTCTCCTGAGTTTTTAGAAAAAGTCATAAATAGCATATTTTCAAATATGTTATTTTACTGATAATTACTATTGGTATGACTAGAAGACACTAAAATACACTTTTATTTTATTCTCTTTTAGCACTTAGAATTTTTAAAGTTTAGAAAAATTAAATAATTTCCCAAAAGTCCCAAATCTTGTATGTGGCATAGTGTGTCATCTTTCACACCAATGCCAAAGCTCTTAATCACTCTGCTAGAGTATCATTGTCTATAGATTTAAAAATTGTATTTTTCATTCTAACTACATAAAAATTTTTAGCATGTTGTCATTTCGTATATCTTGGCCTTGATTTCCTTATCTATTAAATAAATAGTTGAATTAGATAAGCTTTTTTAAATTTTTAAATTATTATTTTTTAAATTTTTGAGCATACATAGTAGGTATATATATTTATGGGGTACATGAGATGTTTTGGTACAGGCATGCCATCTGAAATAAGCACATCATGGAGAATGGGGTACCCATTCCCTCAAGCATTTAGCCTTTGAGTTACAAAAAAATCCAATTACAATCTTTAAGTTATTTAAAAATATACAATTAAGTTATTAGTGAGTATAATCACCATGTGCTGTCAAACAGTAAGTCTTATTTAATTCTTTCTAAATTTTCTGGTACCCATCAACCATCTACATCTCCCCCTACATCCCCATAACCCATCCTCTGGTAACCATCCTTCTACTCTCTCTGTCGATAAGGTCAGTTGTTTTAATTTTTAGATTCCACAATAAGTGAGAACATGAAATGTTTATCTTTCTGTGCCTGGCTTATTTCACTTAGCATAATGATCACCAGTTTTATCCATGTTGTTGGAAATGACTAGATCTCATCCTTTTTTATGTCTGAATAGTACTCTGTTGTGTGTATGTATCACATTTTCTTTATCTATTCATCTGTGGATGAACACGTAGGTTGCTTCCAAATCTTAGGTATTGTAAACAGTTCTGCAACAAACATACGAGGGCAGATATCTATTTGATATATTGATTTCCTTTCTTTTCAGTATATACTCAGCAGTGGGATGGCTGGATCATATGGTAGTTCAATTTTTAGGTTTTTGAGGAAGCTCACAACTGTTGTCCATAGTGGTTATACTAATTTAGATTCCCAATAACAGTATACAAAGTTTCCCTTTTCTCCACATCCTCGCCAACATTTGTTATTGTCTGTCTTTTGGATATAAGCCATTTTAATTTGGGTTAGATGATACCTCACTTCAGTTTTGATTTGTATTTCTCTGATGATCAGTGATGTTGGGCATATTTTCATATGACAGTTTACCATTTGTGTGTCTTTAGAGAAATGTCTATTCAAATCTTTTGCCCATTTTTTGATAAGATTATTAGATTTTCTTCCTATAGAGTTGTTTGAGCACTTTATATATTGTAATTATTAATCCCTTCTCAGAGGGGTAGTTTGCTTTAAAATTTATTAGTGTTACAAAACATCTTAACATCCTGACACTTGTCCCATCATGAGTGTATAATTTAAATAAATGTATAACCTTGACAGAGATTAAAATCCTGTATTTGCTATATAGAATAATTCATAGATTATCTGATCATTGTCAATAACTGACTATAAGTGTTGATATAGACATTCAAAGCCAATACACCTTTTTCCTGTGTCCACTCTCAAGTCTCTCACAAATTTGTTGCTGGAATTCTCAGAGACTTATTTCACCTTTATATAATTTATACTTATGTGGATTTAACTCTGTTTCTCAGTGGTACACATTCAATTATTCTACACTTTATTTAATGGAGCCATGCAGAAGGGATATAATGGTACCCTGTACGGTATCCCTGAATATTTGTTTTCCATGCGAGGCAGCTCTGTTCATGACACTTACTATAACGTAGTTATCTAGAATTTCATCCTCTCAATTTTTTTCTTCTTTGAGGCATTTTAGATTATACACATTCCTTTTGCTGTATAACTCTCAAAAGTAAACATAATGTGCTTAGCCACAATCAATAATTTGTTTAAATAATATAAATGAAATAGGACAGAGCACATTATATTAGAGGGAAAAAAGTAAACATCACTTTGAGGAGTTTAATATGATGATATTTGATCTGTATTTCAATTTAAAACAATTTAAAAATTAGAATAGAATCTGAGGTACAATACAAACAAGTACGCGTGACAATATTCAAAGATTTATGTTGTACTTCATTAAAAAAAGAGTTTTTCATTAGTATGTTTTCCTGTATGTTCCTACTCATTAAAATGTTGATAACAGGTATCGTAAAATTTTTAGTATAAAATTAAAACATTTAGACAGGATAAATAATTTACCCATCATATACTGTGTCATATTTTTGTTTGAAAAATACTTCTGAAACAAATTGCAGTGTCATTAAACATATTGGATTTCACTTTGTTCAATGTCAGAAATGCTTAAAGTGATGTAAATTGGAAATAGAGTCAAGAGGAGTTTAGACAGCTCTGTATAAATTGATTTTTTAAAACTACTTGCTAATAGCAAATGATGCACCAGGTGAGGGCTCAAAAGAAGATTTATAAACAAATAATTAAATTTCTTATATATCATCTCAAGCATATATTTTTTGCTTTAAACACATGCTTGTTTCTAATTTAATAAATTTTCTAGTGCTACTCCATATTTCAGCATTTTTACCCACTGAGGAATAAACAAACACTGTTGTTTTGGTTTATTTTTATAACTGAATTACTACTTAAGATATAGAAATGGGAAATAAAAAATTATTAATACAGTGTTTTAAATCATACTAATACTATAACTCAATTTGCTGTGTAACAAATATCATTTTTATGATCAACTTTTGAAATCGGCAAAACTATTTGAAAAAATTCTAAAAACTATCTGCAAAAATTATCTAAAAATTACATCATATAGCCTATTTAGAAATAACATAATATGACCAAGGATATTTACCTATTTTAGCTACTTTTTTCCTATATTATTGAAAAGTGCTATTATACATTTTTAAAATTGAAGTAAATTTAATAATTGAAATCCTGAAAGGCAAACATGTAAATAACTCAGGTAAATTCTATTAGAAAGTATCTTGCTCCTGTTGTTTTTCTTGTTCTAATCCATAATATTATCACAAAGCATATATTTTTGGACCTGTACCTCCTTGAAAATCATTCATTTTCATAAGCATTGAATATTCAGTAAATTTTTCACTTCTGTCATACATGATATAACTATATTTCATCATATTTTATTACTCTTTTTTAATTTTTTTCAAGATAATTTCCTGTGTTAGTCTTTAGAGTTTTGAGCTTAGAGCCCCTATTTTCAAAACTAAATTATTGTCTTATTTACTGAAGTACCCTGGTAGATAAAGATTTCTAGGGTGTTACTGTGATCTTTTTGTTGGTTACGGGAACTTAAAATTTAGAATATAGATGAAGAATAGCAAAGGACCATCTATCAGACAACAAATCAGGTTACATCAATTCATCAGAAAACACAGAAATTGTGCTGTCACATACAGCTTGAAAAATACATTGAGACTAGCACTGGAATATATAATTGGAAAAAAATAATTATAATGACTGAACAATGAATGGCTATTACCTAGTAATCCTAAAGTTTAAGATGACAATTAAAAAAGGAAAGTTGAGGCCATGAATGAAATTGGAGGAAAATATGACCATATATTAAAATGTATATTCTATTTACAATTAGCATCCAATATGATAATAAGGAATATATATTTAGTGGTTAAATAGGATTCACAGATTAGAATTGCTAGATTAACTAATTATTGTAAATGTAAAACAAATTAAATCCTTTTCTATATACCAAAATACTACATTAACAGAAGTAAGGTGCAAATGTATCATATTTTAATTTTCATGAAGATTTTATGCATCATGATAACTCTTCAAATTATATGTAATCAACAATATTTGCCAAAACATATAAAAGGGCAAATACAAAAGGGGAAATATGGTGACTTTACTTAAATAGGCCTAATTCTTCTGCAAAAAAAAAAAAAAAATAGAGCTTTAAAACATATAAGAAACATTAATTTGCGAACATTAGAGAGGTAGTTGCAGCCACATTTGAGGAACCAAGGTCCAAGAGAAAAGAATACTACAATAACATAAACCCAATATTTTGTGTACTTGTTTCTCACTTCCTCTGTGGCGTTGACACATTTGCTAATTTTTAATACCTGTGGAAAAGAGGTTAAGGAGTTGAGCAGAAACATTAAGATGTGAATGGGGTTGTGAAAGAAAAATTAGAATTCAAGACCTGGCAGAAAAGAAAAACTTTGGAAAATTCTTCAAGTTTTATATTAGGAAATTAAGTTTTCAACTAAGTTTTAAAGTAGACGGGCTATCTCCTAGAAGTAATGGAATATAGAAATCTATCAGCCTCCACAAAAACTGTTACCTCTCCCATAGCAATAAGATCCAGGAATAAGAAAAACTAAATTATAGAATCATCTTCACAAAGACTATAACCCTGGTTTTGTTTTTGTTTTTAAATTAGCTCAAACACTGATTGAATTAAGATCATCTTCTATCAGTGTAATTGTCTTTACAAAACAAAATAATTTCTCTGTGGAGACAATAAGCATCAACCAAAACCAAAAATTATATCCATAATTTTTCATACACAATATTCTGCATGCAAGCAAAACTTACCAGATATACTACAGATGAGACAACAAGACAGAAAACCAAGAGGAAAAAAGTAGACAATAGAAACAAACCCATTGAAGATATCAGACAGGAATTTTAAATAACTGTGATAATATATTTTAAATAATAGGGAACAAGATAGAGAATTATAGTATGGAATTAGTATTTAGATTGTTAAATAATCTAATGGCAATTCTAAAACAGTAACCTACAATAATTGATATTAAGTACTAGATAAATAAATGTAACAGCAATTTTGATGAAGTAAAAGAGGTTAGTAAGGATAAGTTAGCAGAATATATCCAGATCAAAACCAGGAGAAGAAGTATAATGAAAAATAGAGTAAGAGATATAAGAGGCACACTGACAAGGTCTAATATGTTAGAGAAAAGAGAGAAAATAGGTAGAAATAATATTTGAAGAGATAATGATGAAAATGTTTACAAAGTTGCCAAAGATATGGTGAGCAACTGAATCTCTACAAGTAGATTTTTTTTTTCCAAAAACAAATCCAAACCTAGGCACATCATAGTAAAATTGGTGAAAGTTGAGGACAAAGACAGCATTATAAAAGCAGTCAAGGAATTACTTCAAAAAATTACCTTAAAAGGAATAACAATAAGACTAACTATAGATTTCTCAGTAAAAATGAAGATATCAGAACACTCTGGAATGATATCTTCAGAGTTTTAAAAGATAAAACTTCAATCTGGAATTCAAAACTCAGCAAATATATCCTTCAATAATGAAGTCATAATAAATGTATTTACATAAAAACAAAAACTGAGATAAAGAAATTTTTTCAAGCAGAAAGAAAGAGTCCTTGATGCAAACAATTAAATAAAAGAATAAAGAGCAAAGGAAATGGTTAATATTAGGATAAATCTACATGAATATTAAACAAAAACAATGACAGCATGTAGTGTTTAATACATGTCAAATTTAAATATATTTACATTTAATATAAACATATAAATACATCTCAAAAGGTAAAGAAATAAGACATTTGCAATATTTGGAAGTAGAAAACCAACAATTTGTAGATGCACATTATAATTTCCATGATAATGACTAAAAGACGAGTAATAGAACAAGTAACTTATAAATGAATAAGGAAGTAAGAAAACTCCGTAAATAATCCAGAAAAAATAAGAAAATAAGGGAAAAGAAATATACTGAACTGTATATGGGATAAATAGAAAGAAAGAGAGTACAAAAGTAAATTCAAACAGAAATGTATTATTAATTGAATCGAAGGTAAGTAGAAAACATTTCTAAAAATCACGTATTTTATAGATCATTAGGATTATAAAAGACTACATGTGTATGTGGTATAGAAGAGCCATACCTTAAATAAAAGAATTCAGAAAACATGAAAGTTAAAGAATGGACAATGTTTGACCAAGAAAGCAAAAACAAAAAGAACACAGGTATAGTTAGACGAAAATCAGACAAAATAGACTTTAAAATAAAAAGTGTTACTGCAGTTAAAGAATTATATTTGTAATGATAAAATGCTCAGTCCCTGGGAAGATAGTATACTAATTCTAAGTGTGTTAACAATCAATATTAGACTGAAACTATATAGAACAAAAACTGACTTTAATAAAAGGAAAACTAGGCAAATTTATAATTGTAGTGGAAAATTTTAGCAAAATCTCTGTCTCACGGAAAAAGAGAAAAATAAATCAGCAAAAATAGAGAATATTTGCACAGCACAATTAAGAAAGATGCTATTATTTACATATATTTATACATAAGTTTCTATCCATTTAATTGTAGTGTGATTGCCCAGTTGTCTAAGTGTTAAAATTTTGTTTTTGTGAATAAGGAGCAGACAGTAGAAAATAAACAAAAGTTACTCTTTCTATTTTCTACTGCATCAAAATTGGTGTTTTTAATGTAGTTCTCTTGGCCTTGTAGTCAGTAGCCTCCTTAGACCTGGTCAAGAGAGACTGTCTTCCTGGGTTCTACAATTTAGAAAACATCTGAACCGGCTCTTTTCTAGCTGTTTCCTTCTTATGAGATAAAGGTCTGCAAGGGCAAGGCGCGTACTTGTCTGGACCTTGTGCCTCTCCCGTATTCTCATGCTGAGTGTACCTGAATCATTATAAATCCCTGCCCGAATAGCTCCAAGCCTCTTTGCAGAGCCTGTAAGATCTCTTCATTGGGTTTCTCCTTCCAAAGATTGACCATAACTGTGCATGTATACTTCTACAAAGCAGTGACCCTAGCTATATGTAAGAGTAGGAAGTTGTCAGCAGAGTTCACATTTGTGTGATGATATATCCATATTTGTGCATTGGATTTCTCGTGAAGAAGGGAGCTGAAAGTAGCAAGAAAAAGTGGGAGCAGGCCACTGGCTTGGGGTAAGGCCAGGAGGCAGGCTCTTCTCTCTCCTCTAAGTTATGGTCTGGAACAAAAAGTTTGCGAATTCTAAACTTAAACCTGGCCTTCTGTGTTGTTATGAAATTATTATAATGATAAGAAGTTAAAGCATTTTCTTTAACAGTTAAGCTAGATTAATGGTTTTAAATGTTTAGATATGATATTTATATTAGTGAATGCAGCATAACATATGTCCCCAAGGTTACTGGCTTAAACAATGACCTTTTTCTACTTCTCCTAAGTCTGTGGGTTCATTAAGAAATTCTTTGGATATGGGCCAGGCATGGCTGACCTCTTGTTGGTGAATAGCTAGTTGGTTGGCTGGGGTCTGACTAGTTTAAAATGGTCTCAGCTGTTATGATTCAGCACTCCATGAGGCTAGCCCATATGGTTTCATGGTTGTGACAGCATTTGAAGAAAAAGGACAGATACATGCAAGGTCTCTTGAAGCCTAGTTTCAAAACTGTGTATTATTACCATTGCATTGTATCAGAAAAAACAAGTCCGAGTCAGCTTGGATTTGTGTATGGGGAAATTCCATCACTTGATGAGAGAAGCTACAAAATCACATTGCAGAGATGAGAATTTTGGAAGGAGTGGAAAATTGGGGCCATTTTTGCAATCAATCTACCACAGTCCATGTGTCTCAAATTGCACTCTTGCACGAAGCCCACATGAGGTAAACTGAATCTGCTTGTAATTAATGGAAAATCCTCCAAGTATCTGCCAATAGGCAACCGTCAGTCCTACCTTTTGTTTCTTCTACTGGGATTCCTCTATTTTGTGTCATTATGGCTATTTTAATAAAATTAAAAAATATTTATCTAAGGTGGTTGCAATTTATTTAAAATAGATAGGTTTATTTATTTGTGTAAGATAAAAATGCTAGTATAATAAGTGTACAGAAGAGCAACTTATTTTACATTATGGTAGTAATTTTTAAACACATTCCAATTACTACAGCAATCCAGGAGTCCTATATTATACTTTAAAAGTTAATTTAATTTAGGACATCCATAAATTTATCCTTGAATGTTTTCCAATATTCCTGTATTCTTCCAAGATACCATTTTGATGTTGTGCTTGAACAATTTGTTTTTTGCTTCTATAATGGACATAAATAAAGGTGAACTCCGATGCTTTGCTATAAGGAGATGCAGCCCAGTTATTCAGAGATATAATCGAGTCTAAAAGCACAAATCAATGTCACTGCAGAAATTCCCAAATTCGTAGTGTTACAACAAAGCCATTGCCATTTAAATAATCCTTTATTTTCTAATGTCAGTGAAGTATGAAATTAGATAAAACTGAGATATAATACTCTGAGATGTAATAAAAAAGAAAATAAAAACACAACCTGCAACCTAAAAAAAAAAAAAAAAATCAGGAAATAGAGTTCATTTAAACAAATTTTCATTTTTTTAATCTTCCAAGTTATTTTTGAAAGACTTTTATTTATTTGAAAAATGTATCTGTTAACTGTAAAAAATAAATAAATAAAATCTCTTTTTGGTTAAATTTTATTTGATTTTCTTTTTACTTTTTGGACAGCCTCGCTTTGTCGTCCAGGCTGGAATGCAGGGGCACGATCTCTGCTCACTGCAACCTCCGCCTCCTGGATTCAAGCAATTCTCCTGTCTCAGCCACCACACCTAGCTAATTTTTGTATTTTTAGTAGAGACAGGGTTTCACCATATTGGACAGACTGGTGTCTAACTCCTGGCCTCAAGTGATCCACCCGCCTTAGGCTTCCCAAAGTGCTGAGATTACAAGCATAAGCCACCACATGGGTCCTAAATTTTATTTGATTTTCAAATTTGAAGAGAAAGTTCTCCAAAATGTAGACTTTTAATTATAGTTGGTTTTTATTTTCATCAATTTCTAATGTATGTAAGATTAATCTTACTAATCTCTTTTTTACTGGAATGTTTTACCAGATATATATTTTTCATAGTAAGTTATTTTGATATTCAGATACAATAAAAAACCATTAGCATTTACTTTAGTTTTTAGAACTTATACTAGATTTATTATAATTAAGGATTCATAAATATTTTTTATAAATTCAGCCAATTTTAATTTTAAATCTTGACTATTTTAATATATAATTCTAATATATCTCATCATACTTAAGAAATCATTTAATGTTTAACTATATTGCTTGAATTTCCAAAGAAAATATACTTAAACATCTCTTTAAGTATTTCTATACTCTAAATAATGAACAAAACCTTCCCATGTTCTCCAGAGATCTTTTGATATTTAACAAAGTTTACGTATACATATTGTATCTTTCAATATTTTTAAATATTTCTCTACAACAAAATTAACAAAAAATTCTTTAATATGTCAAATAAAATCGCAAATCTATATTAACTACTCAAATACACATTTCAAATGAAGATTAAAAGGGTAAACTGTTAAGTACTTCAATATGACAAATGAAATTAAGTATCAAAAAGATACTCTAATATAATTATGTCTGTGCTTAATACTAAACATTTTACGATTAAAAACATCACAAGGAAATAGTAAGAGCAACTCAAATAAACTGGAAGTTCATTTACATCTTTTTCAGTATATGCAGCTAAAAACGTTCTTGGCAAGAATTTGATATTTGCTGTCTCCTCCCCCCATCTCTGGTAGAGTCCTGTTTATTTTTATTATAACAAGGCTTCAGTATGATACCAAAGGATTGAGCTTTCAAAACATGAGTGTTAGTTTACGTATCATCTTATTTTCATTTTAATTTTCAACCCCATCCCCAGATTTTAGCTATCAGTTTCACTAATTTTTAGACGTCTAAATGATTTATTTATTTGACTTTGAAGACATGCTGATATCTTCTCTCCATTTAAAGACTCCTTACTATTGTAAAATTCACATGCATGTATCACTCTTTTATATCATTTTGAACTCATTTGTCTCATTTAGCTGGCAAGCACATTAAATAATTTTCTGTATTTTTTCCCTGTCTTGCAAATTAACAGCTTTTCCATGTTAAGATGACCTCCCAATGGGTCGAAACTTTATCCTGTGACTTTCTCTGACCCTGTGGTAAAACTCTAAAGCCATGTTGATAATAGTAATAAATATTTAATTAGAGTTGAAACTAAGCTTCAATTAGTATTCAGAGATTACTTGTGTAATGGGTACTCTAGCAGATGGGTACTGTGTTAAATCATTTCATGTTGCTGTAAATGAGTGCCCAATGCTAGGTTAGGTATGAAAAAGAAGAGGTCTGTTTGCCGTACAATTCTGATGGCTGGAAAGATCAAGATAGGGCATCTGCACCTGGTGAGGGCCTCAGGCTGCTTCCACTCATGGGGGAAGGTGAAGGGGAGTCAGTATGTGCAGAAATCACATGTCAAGAAAGAAAGCAAGAAAGAAAGAGGGAAGGTGCCGGGCTCCTTTTGACATTTAGCTCTCATGGGAATTAACAGAGTGAGAACTCAGTCACCATAGATGGAGGGCATTAATCTACTCATGAGAGATATGCCTCCATGACCCAAACACCTCCCATTAGGCCCCATCTCCAACAATGAAGTTGAAATTTTCACATGAGATTAGATGGGGACAAACAACCCACATTCAAATGATAGCAGGTACCCCATTTGACAATAAAATTGTCTTTATTTCTTCTTTTCTAGGCAACTATCTTGAAACCATTAAGAATTACCTCTTTTAGAAAGTTTGGGAAGCAAAGGACATGAGTAAACCCTTTGGCTTTTGAGGGTTCACCATAAAAACCTTTAAAAGCACTAGATGATACAGGTGAAGGGGGATAAGGAGGTGAAAACTATAGGAAGTACATTTATGTTCTGGAGCCTTTTGTGGGGGATGCTTCTGGAGCCAACTGATACCCATGTATATGATTGTTCACAGGAACTAAAAAGGTATGAGTAGTTAAGAGCTACAACTTTGGTTGAGATGGAGGAGGTCCCTTGACCAAAGAATGATAGCATGATGTTCAAAGGCCTGTCTACTTATACTGGACCACAAACTCAATAGCAACATAGTTGGGCTTCAAAACAATACCAGGGGTGGACTAATCAGACTTTAACACTTTCTCTGTTTATCTGTAGGAATCGGAATGATCAGTTTTGAATTGTTAAGAAATTAGGATACTTGAACAATTCATGGGGTTCTGAAAAAAGAGTTGATGAGTCTTAAGCAATGAATTAGGAAATCAAAAGGAGGCGATCATCCTCTCTGCCTCAAATTTAACAACCAATTAATAAACATTGGAATTTCGCCTGAGAAACAATTATGTTCTAATTTCTCTATTTTCTTGAGATGACATGAATGTTGGGAATAAAGCTTTCAAAGGTTTGTGATGTTGATGATGTGTCATAGAAGAAGGAAAATGATAACAAACAGAATGCCTTCCCTCAGCCAGTCCCCGGTGACTGAGCTTGGCCTGCCACAGGGAAAGGAATAAGGGCAGAAGACAAACTCCTTCATAAGGGACACTTAGAAGTTTTGACAAAAACAGTGCTGACTCAGGGCCCATGTGCTGACGTACGATTCAGATATAGAAAGTGGCCCCTTGCCCCCACTCTCTACTTCAGGCATCTGCTCAAATTTAGTAGCTCAGGGATTGTGGTACCTACCATTGGAGGAGAGATATTGCCACTGGAGGAACAGCAGTGACCAACACCAGCCATTGGCCTGCCGGGCAAAGCAGCTCTGCAAAGAAATCAGACCAGAGCAGCTATTTTTGTGATTCACTTCAGAAAACTTCTAGGGCCTACCAGAAACAACTGGGAGAGAGTTTGAAGTAGACATCGATATCCTCAAATTATGCAAAAAACAAGCCAGCAATATTTGAGAATTTATATTAGTGTGACCTGGTTGGACCTACAGGCTCAGGAGGTATAAGGACATTTGGTTTCAAATCAATTATTGAATATGTATGTGCAGTTCAAGGTGTACTTGGCTCCTGTACTTTTCAAGGGTGAATAAATGTTTTGTTTTGTCTTGACTTTAAAAATATAATTATTAAAAATTGATTTAGGGGAAGTCATACGAGTGTGAACTGTTCCCTCTCTGATCCACTCAGTGTTAGAAACTATATAACTGAGTATTCCCGATGCTGCTTAATAAATGTTTATTAATCTGAGGTGAAATAAATAGGAAAATCTGGGACAACATGGGAAAATTACCCAAGAAGGAATTTAGGAAACTTAGCAGAGTTTTACAACAATAAAAATTATAGGGAGAAAAGGAAGTTTTCATTTTTGCTTTGATAGGATGAGATTGTTGTTAAATATATGGCCTTAAATTATATTAAAGCATTGTTGGTTTATGATATGTAAGTGTAAGGTAATACTATCTAATCTTTATCTACTTTTACTATATGGTAGGCACCAGATTAAGTAATTTGGATTTATCATGTCATTTAATGCTCTCAAGGATACTATTATAAAACTATTTTTACAATCTTTTATTTTACATAGTAAGACATTAAAGAATAGAGTGATTTAATAATTTTGATGGTAATTAATAATTTAATAATTTTAGTAGCCAGGCAAGATGGCTGACTAGACACAGCCAGGTGGAAAAGCTACCGCCAAGGGACCAGGATGACTGGCACACTCCTAACAGATCTTCAGAGGGAAGGTGCTGAGAGGGGACAAAGGGAAGATGCAGAAGCTGGGCTGAAGTGGGAGGAAGCTGGGAACCCTGCATGGGGCTACTGCATACCAGGACTCATTCCTGGCCCCTAAAAACTTTGGAGGAAAAGATGAGTTGAACAGGCAAGGAGCAGTCTACTCTTGCCATGGGCCTCTGGAATCCAGGCAAGAGGAAATTCCTCTACCACCATGAACATTTGCATTGGCAAGGAGAAGTGCTAGGGGCAGCCTACCAGCCAGTGCAGAGCCCAGTGGGAGCATCTATAGTGAAGCATAGCAAGGGATGTCCATCCTGCTAGGCTCCACTTGCTCCCATAGGAGACTTTAGCCCAAGAAGAACTGTCCAACCTGAATTCTGCAGCACAGTCTTGGCCATCGGATGGAGGTGGTCTGATCTGAACACTCCTTGGTCTACTGGCCTCTCCAGTATCCCAGCTGAGCCATACCTGTTTGCAGTGGAGACTTGGGTACCCTGTTGGCCCACATCACAGCTCCCACACTGGTGGACCATGCTTGACCAGCAGACAACTTCAACAGACCCACCCCTGCAGTCACACATCAGCCCATCTGGGCCCTCCCTCACCCTAAGCGGCCACCCCCATCTGTGCAAATGCACACATAGGGCGCACACAGACCTGTGCCCACCAGCACCCTGCCCCTCTTATAACACAACCCACCAGCATGACCACATGCACAGTTGCCAGTGGGAACCTCCACTCCACTGAGCCATACTGCCTCTGCCACTGCTGTTAACACCTGCAGGGAGGCAGGCACCCTGGCACAGCCAATGAGCATACACCATGACACACTGCTGCTGTGGCTGCTGCCACTGCTGGCACGTGCCAATAAGGATGTGTGCCGCTGTCACCGCACTACAAAATGCTTTTACTGACAACACCTATTGGAGTGTAGTGACCAGCCTATCGGAAGCACACTGACCCCCTAGCACAGTGGATCACTAACCACAAGTAGCCAGATAACAAAGTTGTTGCCCAACATGAGTCACCCAGAGTTAGAACATGCAGTCCAGGAGTTGGCAGTGTGTGCTGGCTCCCAAATATCTTCCAGAAAAAAAACCAGTTGGCTGAACCCACCTTTTACCACAATCAAACCCTCAAGGTCATCAAACAGGATAAAAGAAAAAAACAACCCATCCAAAAGTCAACACTTCAAAGATTAGAGGAACATCTGCCCAGAAAGATGAGAAAGTACCAACACAAGAAGCCTGACAACTCAAAAAGCCACACTGCCTTCTTATCTCCAAGTAACTGCACCATCTCGCCAGCAAGCGTTCTGAATCATTCTGAAATGGCTGAAATGAAATTCAGAATATGGATAGGCATGAAGATCACTGAGATGCAGGAGTACATTAAAACCCAATCCAACGAAGCTAAGAATCACAATAAAACAATGCAGGAGCCAACAGACAAAATAGTCAGTATAGAAAAGAACTCAAAGAGCTAAAAAACACACTACGAGAATTTCATGATGCTATCACAGGTATTAATCACAGAACAAATCAAACAGAAAAAAGAATCTCAGAACTTTAAGACTAGCTTTCTGAAATAAGACAGGTAGAAATAGAGAAAAATGAATAATAAAGAATTAACAAAACCTCCAAGCAATATATGATTATGTAAAGACACCAAATCCATGACTCATTGGTGTCCCTGAAAGATATGGGGATAATGGAAGCAACTTGGAAATCATATTTCAGGATATCATCCACAAGAACTTCTGCAACTCAGGTAGAGAGGCCAACATTCAAATTCAGGAAATGGAGACAATGCCAGTAAGATAGTTCACAAGATGATCATTCCCAAGACAGATAATCATCAGATTCTCCAAGGTCAAAATCAAAGAAAAAATGTTAAACGCAGCTAGAAAGAAAGGTCAGGTCACCTACAAAGGACAGCCCATCAAACTAATACTAAACCTCTCGGAAGAAACCCTACAAGCCAGTAGAAATTAGGGGTCAATATTCAACATTCTTTATTTTTATTTTATTTTATTTTTATTTTTATTTTTTATTTTAGAGATGGAGTCTCTCTCTATCACCAGGCTGGAGTGCAGTGGTGTGATCTCAGCTCACTGCAATCCCGGCCTCCCAGGTTCAAGTGATTCTCCTGCCTCAGCCTCCTGAGTATCTGGGACTACAGGCATGCACCACCAGGCTCAGCTAATTTTTGTATGTGTAGTAGAGATGAGTTTCACCATATTGGCCAGGATAGTCTCAATCTCTTGACCTCATGATCCACCCGCCTTGGCCTCCCAAAGTGTTGGAATTACAGGCATGAGCCACTGTGCCCGGCCTCAACATTCTTACAGAAAAGAAAGTCCAACCCAAATTTTCATATCTGGCCAAACAAAGCTTCATAAAGCAAAGAAGAAATAAGATCTTTTTCAGACAAGCAAATGCTGAGGGAATTGTTACCACTAGACCTGCCTTACAAGAGTTCCTGAAAGAAGCACTAAACATGGATAGGAAAGCCCATTACTGGCCACTACAAAAAACACACTTACGTACACAGACGAGTGACACAATAAAGCAGTCACACAAACAAGTCTGCATAATGGCTAGCTAACATCTTGATGACAGGATAAAACACACACATATCAATACTCACCTTGCATGTAAATGGTCTAAATGCCCCAATTAAAAGGCACAGAGTGGCAAGCTGGATAAAGAAAAAGACCTAATTGTATATTGTCTTCAAGAGAAACATCACACATGTTATGACACCCATGGGCTCAAAATAAAGGGATGCTGAAAAATCTACCAAGCAAATGGGAAACAGGAAAAAGCAGAGGTTGCAATTCTAACTTCAGGCAAACAGACTTTACAACAAGAATGATCAAAAAAGACAAAGAAGGGCATTACATATTGGTAAAGGGTTCAATTCAACAAGAACATCTAACTGTCCTAAATATATATGCTCTCTACACAGGAGCACCCAGATAAATAAAGCAAGTTCTTACAGACCTTCAAAGAGACTTAGACTCCCACACAATAATAGTGGGAGGCTTCAACACCCCACTGACAGTATTAGACACATCACCGAGGCAGAAAATTAACAAAGATATTCAGACCTGACCTCAACACTGGATCAAATGAACTTGGTAGACTTCTGCAGAACTCTCCAACCAAAACCAGCAGAATATAGATTGCTCTCACGGCCACATGGCACATACTCTGAAACTGACCGCATAATCAAGCAGGAAACAATTCTCAGCAAATGCAAAAGAATTGAAATCATAATAACCACTCTATCAGACCACAGTGAAATACAATTAGAAATCAAGACTGAACAAAATCACTCAAAACCAAACAATTACATTGAAATTAAATAACTTATTCCTGTATGACTTTTGGGTAAATAATAAAATTAAGGCAGAAATCAAGAAATTCTTTGAAACTAATGAGAATGAAAATAGAACATATTAGAATCTCTGGGACACAGCTAAGAGAGTGTTAGGAGGAAAGTTTATAGCACCACGCACCCAACACCCACATCAAAAAGTTATACAAATCTTAATTTAACAACCTAATATCAAAACTAAAAGAAGCAGAGAGCAAAAAGCAAAACCGCAAAGTTAGCAGAAGACAAGCAATAACCAGAATCAGAGCTGAATGAAAGGAGATTGAGAAACAAAAAAACTATTCAAAATATCAACAAACCCTGAAGTTGTTTTTTTTAAAAAAAATTAATAAAGTAGGTAGGCAGAAAGCTAGACTAATAAGAAGAAAGCAGAGAGGATCCAAATAGACACAATTAGAAACAAGGGGGTTTACCACTGACCCCACAGAAACATAAATTACTATCAGAGAATATTATGAACATCTTTATGCAAAAATCAAGAAAATCTGGAATAAATAGATCAATTTCTGGATACAAACAGTCTTCCAAGACTGAACCAGAAGAAAGTGAATCCCCATACGGAGCAATAATGAGCTCCAAAATTGAGTCGGTAATAGTCAACCAACCAAAAAATCCCAGGACCAGACAGATTCACGGTCAAATTCTACCAGAAGAGCAAAGAGCTGGTACCATTCTTACTGAAACTATTACAAAAAAAATTAAGGAGGGACTCCTCCCTTCACAACTTGGCAGAGACACAACAAAAAAAGAAAACTTCAGACCAATATCCCTGATGAACATTGATACAAAAATCCTCAACAAAATACTTGCTAACTGAATCCAGCAGCACATTCAAAAGCTTATCCACTATGATCAAGTAGGCTTTATCCCTTAGATGCAAGTTGGTCAACATATGCAAATCAATAAATGTGATCTATCACATAAACAGAACTAAAGACAAAAACCACATGATTATCTCAATAGATGCAAAAAGGGCTTTCTATAAAATTCAACAATCCTTCATGTTAAAATCTCTCAATAAACTAGATATCGAAGGAAGATACCTCAAAATAAGAGCCCACTATGACAAACCCACATCCAACATCATAATGAATGGGCAAAAGCTGGAAGCATTCCCCCCTTGAAAACTAGCACAAGACAAAGATGGCCTCTCTCACAACTCCTATTCAACACATTATTGGAAGTCCTGGTCAGGGCAATCAGGCAAGAGAAAGAAATAAAGCGTATCCAAAAAGGAAGAGAGGAAGTCATCCTATCCCTGTTTCAGACAACATAATTCTATATCTAGAAAAACCCATTATCTCAGCCCAAAACCTCCTTAAGCCAATAAACAACTTTAATAAAGTCTCAGGATACAAAAAAAATCAATGTTAAAACTCACTAACATTCCTATACACCAACAACAGTCAATCTGAGAACCAAATCAGGAATGCAATCCCATCCATAATAGTCACAAAAAAGAAAGAAAAAACTAGAAATACAGCTCGTTAGGGAGGTAAAAGATCTCTACAAGGGAAGTACAAAACACTGCTCAAAAAAATCAGAGATGACACAAACAAATGGAAAAAACATTCCAAGCTCATGAATAGGAAGAATCGATATTGTTTAAATGGTCATACTACTCAAAGCAATTTATAGATAAAATGCAATTACTATTATACCACCAATGACATTCTTCAGAGTACTAGAAAAACACTATTTTTAAGTTAATATGGAACCAAAAGAGAACAAATAGTCCAGGCAATTCTAAGCAGAAAGAACAAAGCTGGAGGCATCACGCTACCTGACTTCAAACTATACTACTGGGCTACAGTAACCAAAAATAGCATGGTGCTGGCATTAAAACAGACACAGACTAATGGAACAGAATAGAGAATCCAGAAATAAGGTTTCACACCTACAACTATCTTATCTTTGAAAAACCTGGCAGAAACAAGCAATGGGGGAAGGATTCCCTACTCAATACATGGTGCTGGGATAGCTGGCTAGCCATATGCAGAAGATTAAACCTGGACCCTTTCCTTATAACATATGCAAAATTCAACTCGAGATGAATTCAAGACTTAAATGTAAGACCCAAAATTGTAAAAACCCTGGAAGACAACCTAACAAATATTATTCTGGACATAGGAATAGGCAAAGATTTCATGATTAAGATGCCAAAAGCAACTGTGACAAGAGCAAAAATTCACATATGGGATCTAATTAAACTAAAGATCTTCTGCACAGCAAAATAAACTATCAACAGAGTACATAGACAATTTACAGAACAGGATAAATTTTTTGCAAGCTGTACATCTGACAAAGGTCTAATATCCAGCGTCTGTAAGGAGCTTAAATAAATTTACAATAAAATAATAACCCCATTAAAAAGGGGGCAGAGAATGTGAACAGACACTTCTCAAAAGAAGACATACCTGTGGCAAACAAACATGAAAAAAAGGACAACATCACTGATGATTAGAGAAATGCAAATCAAAACCACAATGAGATACCATTTCATACCTGTCAGAATGGCTATCACTAAAAAGTCAAAAAAAAAAACAAAAAACAGATGCTGGTGAGGTTGCAGAGAAAATGGAACACTTATACACTGTTGGTGGGAGTGTAGATTAGTTCAACTATTGTGGAAAGCAATGTGGCTTTCTCAAAGAGCTAAAAGCAGGATGACCATTCAACCTAGCAACCCCATGACTATGTATATATCCAAAGGAATATAAATTGTTCTGTCATAAAGACACATGCTCATGTGCATTCATCATAGTGCAATTCACAATAGCAAAGACATGGAATCAACCCAAATGCCCATTAACGGTAGACTGGATAAAGAAAATGTGGTTCATATACACCATGGAATACTATGCAGCCATAAAAAAGAATGAGCTCATGTCCTTTGCAGGAACATGGATGGAGCTGGAAGCCATTATTCTTAGCAAACTAATGGAGGAACATAAAACTAAGTACTGGATGTTCTCACGTATAAGTCAAAGCTGAATGATGAGAACACAAGGACACATAGAGTGGAACAACAGACACTGGAGCTTACCAGAGAGTAGTGGTTTGGAGGAGAGAGAGGATCAGGAAAAGTAACTAATGCGGACTGGGATTAATACCTGAGTTATGACATAATCTGTATAATAAACCCTCACAACATGAGTTTCCCTATATAGCAAACCTCCACATGTTCCCCTAAACTTAAAAAAAGTTTAAAAAAGTAAGTTTTGTGAGATACCTGTCAATAACTCTGAAGGGTCTGAGAATTTTCCCCTCTTGCAAGCTAACAAGATTCTATACCATATTTTCATGGATGCTGGAAGAAGGTATAATACTTCTGGGTCAGAGATCAATTACTTTATTGTTTATTGCACAGCAAACATCATAAGTTTCATCTTTGTGTCAGTCTCTTTGCCTCCAAGTCCCACATGGGCAACATGGAAGAACCTAGTTTGGTACTGTTTAAATAGTGAGTCTGTGTCACTATTGAGGAAATCCAAACCTATGAAACCTCATGCTTTGTGATAGATAATTAAGGCAACCTGCTTAACTTTTGCTCTG
>NW_012108997.1:29267-34061 GCF_000951045.1 Mandrillus leucophaeus | reverse complement strand
AAAAAACTAGAAATACAGCTCGTTAGGGAGGTAAAAGATCTCTACAAGGGAAGTACAAAACACTGCTCAAAAAAATCAGAGATGACACAAACAAATGGAAAAAACATTCCAAGCTCATGAATAGGAAGAATCGATATTGTTTAAATGGTCATACTACTCAAAGCAATTTATAGATAAAATGCAATTACTATTATACCACCAATGACATTCTTCAGAGTACTAGAAAAACACTATTTTTAAGTTAATATGGAACCAAAAGAGAACAAATAGTCCAGGCAATTCTAAGCAGAAAGAACAAAGCTGGAGGCATCACGCTACCTGACTTCAAACTATACTACTGGGCTACAGTAACCAAAAATAGCATGGTGCTGGCATTAAAACAGACACAGACTAATGGAACAGAATAGAGAATCCAGAAATAAGGTTTCACACCTACAACTATCTTATCTTTGAAAAACCTGGCAGAAACAAGCAATGGGGGAAGGATTCCCTACTCAATACATGGTGCTGGGATAGCTGGCTAGCCATATGCAGAAGATTAAACCTGGACCCTTTCCTTATAACATATGCAAAATTCAACTCGAGATGAATTCAAGACTTAAATGTAAGACCCAAAATTGTAAAAACCCTGGAAGACAACCTAACAAATATTATTCTGGACATAGGAATAGGCAAAGATTTCATGATTAAGATGCCAAAAGCAACTGTGACAAGAGCAAAAATTCACATATGGGATCTAATTAAACTAAAGATCTTCTGCACAGCAAAATAAACTATCAACAGAGTACATAGACAATTTACAGAACAGGATAAATTTTTTGCAAGCTGTACATCTGACAAAGGTCTAATATCCAGCGTCTGTAAGGAGCTTAAATAAATTTACAATAAAATAATAACCCCATTAAAAAGGGGGCAGAGAATGTGAACAGACACTTCTCAAAAGAAGACATACCTGTGGCAAACAAACATGAAAAAAAGGACAACATCACTGATGATTAGAGAAATGCAAATCAAAACCACAATGAGATACCATTTCATACCTGTCAGAATGGCTATCACTAAAAAGTCAAAAAAAAAAACAAAAAACAGATGCTGGTGAGGTTGCAGAGAAAATGGAACACTTATACACTGTTGGTGGGAGTGTAGATTAGTTCAACTATTGTGGAAAGCAATGTGGCTTTCTCAAAGAGCTAAAAGCAGGATGACCATTCAACCTAGCAACCCCATGACTATGTATATATCCAAAGGAATATAAATTGTTCTGTCATAAAGACACATGCTCATGTGCATTCATCATAGTGCAATTCACAATAGCAAAGACATGGAATCAACCCAAATGCCCATTAACGGTAGACTGGATAAAGAAAATGTGGTTCATATACACCATGGAATACTATGCAGCCATAAAAAAGAATGAGCTCATGTCCTTTGCAGGAACATGGATGGAGCTGGAAGCCATTATTCTTAGCAAACTAATGGAGGAACATAAAACTAAGTACTGGATGTTCTCACGTATAAGTCAAAGCTGAATGATGAGAACACAAGGACACATAGAGTGGAACAACAGACACTGGAGCTTACCAGAGAGTAGTGGTTTGGAGGAGAGAGAGGATCAGGAAAAGTAACTAATGCGGACTGGGATTAATACCTGAGTTATGACATAATCTGTATAATAAACCCTCACAACATGAGTTTCCCTATATAGCAAACCTCCACATGTTCCCCTAAACTTAAAAAAAGTTTAAAAAAGTAAGTTTTGTGAGATACCTGTCAATAACTCTGAAGGGTCTGAGAATTTTCCCCTCTTGCAAGCTAACAAGATTCTATACCATATTTTCATGGATGCTGGAAGAAGGTATAATACTTCTGGGTCAGAGATCAATTACTTTATTGTTTATTGCACAGCAAACATCATAAGTTTCATCTTTGTGTCAGTCTCTTTGCCTCCAAGTCCCACATGGGCAACATGGAAGAACCTAGTTTGGTACTGTTTAAATAGTGAGTCTGTGTCACTATTGAGGAAATCCAAACCTATGAAACCTCATGCTTTGTGATAGATAATTAAGGCAACCTGCTTAACTTTTGCTCTGAAAAGAGACTCTTTTATTTTACTGACTTTATTTTACTATATATTTTTTATCCTACTTCAGAGGAAGACACTCTATAACTCAAGACTGACCACTATGCCAACATCATTAAAAAGATGCTCTGGAATATAAGGGAGTTGGTGTTCTGCTTGCAGGAGGTACAGAGAGAAACCCATTGAAAATTGTTTTCCAAAAAATCTACTTCTTATTTCTATATTATCCTGCTTTCTCATGAATTTCCTCATGAGTATGCCATTCTGTTACTAGTTTGATTCATACCCAGTTCTTAATAGTGGAGATACGATTTAAACCCAGATACTGACTCTGATGTCTCAAAAAAAAAAAAAAAAAATCTAAGGGTACTCAGTAAGAATCTGAGGTAGTTCATATACTTGGCACTAAGTAACTAAAAGAGAAAGAACTCAGACTTCTTGGTTAAAAAGATAAGATTAATTAGGAGAAGGGAATTGTGCAAGCTAGTGATCAGAGAGTTAGGGCATGAATTTTGCTATATTTATTCTCCTGCGGATTCTTCAATATTTGCATAGAAATCAAAATTATGTCTTAATGTTAAATGTAACTTTGACAACTATAAATTGTGATATGTTTCTTTTTAAAAGATGTACTGCTTCATTCAACAAATACATATTTTATATAAATTTGCGCAATTACAGGAAGATATGTAGAGGAGATATTTTAAAAAAGAGATTGTGATTGGTAGATAGATAGATAGATAGATAGATAGATAGATAGATATACAAATAGATAGATAGATAGATAGATAGATAGATAGATAGATAGATAGATCTAATTTCTGAGACTCTGATAAGTTTGTTTTATATTTATCTTCTGTCAAACACAGCAAGTCTAAAATGAATAGAAGGAGGTAGGATCACAGCTGTTGTCAGAATTACTAAAGAGGAAAGTGCTAGCAAATACACAGGTAGTATTTTCTTTCACATTCTAATTTTGTGATACCTTGTTTGTGAAACATTTAAGAAATATGACCATTTTATTAGTATTAGTTCTTTTAGAAGGATCACATCATGACATTTCAGTTCTGTTTTCTTTTTTTCTCTTTTTTTCTGCATTATAATTCTTTAATCTCTATTTTCTCAGCGCTGTTCTATTTTTAATCTAACCATTTTAGAGTAGACTTCTGGTAGCTGTTCCAATAAGTAGCATGGTTCCCAGAGAATCTGAAGTGACAACAGTTTACATATCTATATATATATATATTTTTTCCACAAAAGGAAATTTCAGTCAACAATGAATTGCATGTATAACGGTGGTCCCATACGGTTTTAATACTTATTTTTAATGTACTTTTTCTATATTTAGATATGTTTGGATATGCAAATACTTACCATGTGTTACAACTGCCTACAGTATTCAGTACAGTAACATGCTATACAGGTTTATAGCCTAGGAGCAATAGGATACCCTATAGATCATAGATGTCTTGTAGTCTATACCTTCTAGTTAGTTTGTGTAAGTACACCCTGTGTTTACACAATGATGAAATTGCCTAATGACACATTTCTCTGAATATATTCCTGTCATTAAGTGACACATGACTGAATATATATGTTTTAATATAAATACATTTCTAAGCACTACTAAGTTTCTAAGCATTATTATGGAGAAAGATTTTCATGTCTCAAAATACTTTAATCCTACCATTCCCTATGAGGGATAGACCACAGTGGTTTCCACATGAGCACATACATTCTTAAAGTAGCTAAGGGCAACAAAATTATGAAAGTTGAAGGAAAAATATTGGAAAGACTTTAAGAAAGTGATGCAGAGAATAATTATTTTTTGTACTTCAAGGAGTGTTGGACTCTGGCAGCCTTCAGAGGTTTTGCATCTCTGGAGTCAACCCTTAGGAGCTTTCTGAAGCTGACAGATTTCTGGATCTCTGGGTGTGAAGGGGACTTTGCTCCCCACAGGACAATCATTCAAATAGAATCAAACAATTTTCATGTATGGGCCTTGGCTTTTTTATGCAGCTTTTTATAAAAAATAGAAAAGTACTCTGAACACAGCAGTTGTTCTTTAGTTCTTTGGGGGTTAGTAGAAAAAGAGAAATGCTATTTTTTTTTTTTCTATTTTGGGGGGTATCTTGAATTGATCTGAAGTTTGGATTTAGATTTGTTTTGTGTTTGATTTCTGTTTTAAAATCAGTGAATACATATATTGCATTTGTTTTATATATTTTGTGAAATTTCCTCCTCATTACATATACATATATACTCATATATATGCATGTACATAGATAAATATGTGGGGTGTGTGTAATGTTTGTATATTAAGATATAGTTGAGAGTAAAATCTAAAATGAACTATGGGTTGTCATGTAGAGGGAGATGAAGGATGTTCCCCTCAATATTTTAAAATACAAAAAGAAAGGGCAGGTCAGTTTTTGAAGTGATATAAATCCAGTAATATAAATCCATATATTCTGTTTTACTTCACAGTTCCACATGGCAAGGTTGGATTCCGAATACCATAATTTAACTTTGGTAAAATTCTAACTTATGCCATCTGTCCTTCAACATATAACAGTGTATCACTTCCTATCAATCCAGAGGGACAAATTCCCTAGGATCACAAGCAAGAGGCACAAGGAAATGACATGGCAATGATGCTCATAATAGCAATGTAGAACCATGAGGTTTTCTCCTAACTCTGCTGTGAAAAAAAA
>NW_012108997.1:23782-29217 GCF_000951045.1 Mandrillus leucophaeus | reverse complement strand
TGAAGCTGACAGATTTCTGGATCTCTGGGTGTGAAGGGGACTTTGCTCCCCACAGGACAATCATTCAAATAGAATCAAACAATTTTCATGTATGGGCCTTGGCTTTTTTATGCAGCTTTTTATAAAAAATAGAAAAGTACTCTGAACACAGCAGTTGTTCTTTAGTTCTTTGGGGGTTAGTAGAAAAAGAGAAATGCTATTTTTTTTTTTTCTATTTTGGGGGGTATCTTGAATTGATCTGAAGTTTGGATTTAGATTTGTTTTGTGTTTGATTTCTGTTTTAAAATCAGTGAATACATATATTGCATTTGTTTTATATATTTTGTGAAATTTCCTCCTCATTACATATACATATATACTCATATATATGCATGTACATAGATAAATATGTGGGGTGTGTGTAATGTTTATATATTAAGATATAGTTGAGAGTAAAATCTAAAATGAACTATGGGTTGTCATGTAGAGGGAGATGAAGGATGTTCCCCTCAATATTTTAAAATACAAAAAGAAAGGGCAGGTCAGTTTTTGAAGTGATATAAATCCAGTAATATAAATCCATATATTCTGTTTTACTTCACAGTTCCACATGGCAAGGTTGGATTCCGAATACCATAATTTAACTTTGGTAAAATTCTAACTTATGCCATCTGTCCTTCAACATATAACAGTGTATCACTTCCTATCAATCCAGAGGGACAAATTCCCTAGGATCACAAGCAAGAGGCACAAGGAAATGACATGGCAATGATGCTCATAATAGCAATGTAGAACCATGAGGTTTTCTCCTAACTCTGCTGTGAAAAAAAAATGGCTTATTTAAAGCAACTAGAATTTTTCCTCAGCCATCCTCAAGACAGCGACCTTAGAGGAGTCACCTCTAAGAAATATGTTTTGATTTCTTTGGCTTGATGTTAAATAAGGTCCTTGCTTGGAAAGAACTCAGGTCATTTTCAGCAAACGTGTCATGTTCTAGCTGACTTACCCTGAACTAAGGAAGAAGCGGTCTGTACCTCTTTAAAGGGAACACTACAAGAGGAATTTTAAGAAAAATGGCAGAAGTAGGAGATTAGATGGTAGAAAAGATTTTGAAGCCCCTTTCCTAAAAAAGTAGCTATGTGACAAACATCAAGAATTTCCTGGACTTGGCATGCCATCATTCTCAATACATTTAGTGGGAGAATATAAAGCAGGTTTGCTAACCATCAGTCCCAAAAGATGGCTCTCACTGTGTGCAAAATAGTAAAGACCATCACTATGCCAACCACCATCACTATGCCCATTACTGCCCAAGATGGATGATGTCCTGACTGCACAAGCTCCACTTTGCACCACAGCTGAAGGATCCCAAAAGGCAGCCCACCCCAGATTATGTATTTCAGGGGCCATGTGAAACACTGGGCACAGCTTTGAAGAAGATTCTGCTTCTATGAGAGAGAGGAACAAAGACCAGGCTGTTTCCCCAAGATGTTACATTTCCTAGGAGGGACAGAAATAAGGCATGCGCTGTTTCAGGGAGTTCCTCCCTGTCTCAGAATATCTTATTCTCAGTACATCCTACGGTACTCTTAAGAATTACAAGCAAGAAAAGGGGACAACTGGGTTGGTCCAAGGCTGCCAGGAAAGCTGTCTTCCAGACAGGGTGGGACATTTCTACATCTATTTTGCTATACCTATATTAAGCCTGCTATTAAATCACAAGCCATGGAAAACCAGACTATTCAGGGTTTAAGATACCACTATTTTAAAGCAAAGTAATATGGTCTAGATAGTTTCCACAAAACTTTAAGAAAATATTTTAAAGGCTATAGAGTTTTGCAAGTTTCTGAAAAGCAACCTTCTGGTAAGTTTAAATTTCCAAATCCTAAGTTTAAAATCTACTCAGTCATATATATTCTCTACAAGAGAACTTCTTTGGTCTGAAGAGGTGTTATTGACATTAACAGAACAGTGAATCAAATTGTCAAGAACTACAAAAATTAGAAAAAATGGCTTACATTGTTAAAGGGTATAGAATCCTAAAATACACAAAGTAAGCCTGCAACATTAAAAAAATCCAATTTGCAATATTTAAAAAGCATATAATACGAAAGACACTTTCTGCCATCTTAAAAAAGATAAAGACTTTATCCACAAGATGTGATCTCTACTTTAGGGAGATCTTTTATATTCTGTAGAGGCAGGAACTCAAATCTTTAACACCTTTATATCATTAGGGAATAAATGATTTCTCAGATAAAGATTAATAGGTCCCATGGTAACATTTTTAATGGGTAAAAGTTTATTGTCACATTTTAGAAGATTCTATTTATGCTTTATTATTTTATTTTCATTTTCCCCTGCAATTGTTTCTTGTCATCTATAGCTCAGATATTATCCAGCGTGCTACTCACCCTTGTACTTTGTATAGTTGAAGTCAAGATCTTTTCCAGGTGATTAGAACTGTTGAAGGATACTGAAATTTGAACTTGTGGGCTGTAATCCATTTGCTACCACTAAGTCTACAATTTATAAGCAAACCATTCTTCATAATTCCTAGTGGGAGATTTAATGACACTCCGGACTCTTCACCAAGTCACCTTTGTGAGCACAATGGCTCTTTACTGTATGATAGTAATTAAATTTGCTGCCTCTGTAGTTATTCAATGTATATGATGTTGAGTACCACGCATGTTGTAAACATGATACTA
Organism: Mandrillus leucophaeus; assembly: GCF_000951045.1. Lineage (NCBI taxonomy): Eukaryota > Metazoa > Chordata > Mammalia > Primates > Cercopithecidae > Mandrillus > Mandrillus leucophaeus. The sequence goes on along the minus strand of NW_012108997.1, from coordinate 26,527 downwards.
ATGTTACAGGGGCTCAAAAATGATGATAACAGAAACTTTAACTCCAATGACCAACCCTGAGAAGGAGATTGCCACATATATTTTCATATCTTCACACCACAACCACCCCACAAATGATGCCAACATATACACGTCTGAATAGGTAATTCAGATTTCCAAAGATGAAAAGTAATATCATCATTTTAAAAATCGGAATGCCTACCTCATGTTTATTGTTTATAACTACATTTAGAAATTAATTTGAATAGGAAACACATTAACAGTTAAAATTTGGGAAAAAAAAATGTAAGAAATAATTAGAAAGCCTTGCTCCTGTCTTTGCCTCCAGGTACCCTATTCTTTTCCTTACAAGCAGCTGACATTACTAATACCTTACGCATCTTCCCAGGGATATTCTGTGTGTATACAAATAAGTCACTTTTTCTTACTCCAATGGAAATGCTCTTTCCACACTGTTAAGACACTTGTACCAGTCAGGCACCATACAAGTTTTGCTAAGAACTTCTTCATTCTTATTCCGTCTGGTGGATGTACTATGATTTAATTAAATAGTCACTTACTGATGAGCATTTAGATGTTTTGGGTTCCTTTACCCCAACTTGTTACTATTAGAAATAATGCCGAAAAAAATAAGTTTGTAAACACCTTATTTCACACATACACTACTATATCAGAATTACTACATTCAGGACATGTGTGTTAATAATTTTGATAGATATTGTCAAATTTCCCTCACTGGAGGCTATACCCATTTAAATTTCTATCAGCAATATAAGAAAATTAGTTTTCCCCACAACTTAGCCAAAGCAGTATATTACCAAATTTTTGACATTTGCAAATAAGATAGGTGAAAAATGGATCATAAATGTAGTTTGAATGTGCATTTTTCTTGAGTGAAGTTGAGTTTCTATAACAGTGCTTTATAGCTACTGCTATTCCTTTGCCAGTGAATTGTGTGTTCATATCTTCTGCTCAATTTTATTGAGTGGTGTGTCTATTTTTTAATTATTTGTAAATTTAGATTGGGGAATCCGAGCTTACTTTAATATATATTATGGAATATGTATATTCATATTCAAATTATGTGTATTCATAAGTCAGATAGATTTGTATTCAACTTTTTTTCCAGATGGCTATGCAATTATACAAATTAGTGACTGAAAAATCCTTTTTCCACATTTGGTTCTTGGATATATTAGTGTCTATTTCTAGACACCTATTCTGCTTTAGCAAATTAAATCATGATTTGAGTTATTGATAGTTTATAATTTATTTTAGTATTTGTAGAGTTAGTCCCTTTTCATTATACCTTTTTTTATTGTCCTCATTTACCTGGCTATTTGTGCTCTTTATTTACTTTATTTCTTAAAGTAAATTTTAGAATGAACTTGTTCAAAATAAAAATATAGTGATATTATATTTACTGAACTCATGTTACCTTTCGAACTTAACTTGCAGATGATAATGTTAAAAATATCATATTCCTTTGTAATTGTTTGAATTCTCTAAGTCCCTTAATATGTTTTAGTGTTTTTCTTCAGTTAATTATTTTAGGGATTTCCATGTATCCTACCATACCATCTGCAAATACTTGTAGTAATTTTCCTTTTATAAATAATTGTTACACATTTTTTTCTTGTCTGATTATATTGGATACTATTTCCAGAAGAGTTTTAAATCAATAATGGTGATAATGAAAACACTTGTCTTGGTCTAATTATACATTTTGGAAGATACTAGTTGTAGGCTTAGATAGATTTTTATTTTTATTATCATGTTATAAAATAGTCTTTAATAACTGCTTTATTAAAGATTTTAAAGAAAAGCAATCTTAAACATAAAAATAAATTGCCAAGAGCATTTTAAAATGAAATATATGAAAAATTGCAGTAAGTTTATATCTCCCATCTTTGCTCCTTCTGATCCAAAGTTCATGTAGCTTTATAAATTTTTTCCAAAACACGAAAATCAATACACATCACTCTCTATCCAAATATCTCCAGTGGCTTCAATTATTGCAGAAAACTATCCAAACACCTCAGCACTTGAAGTACAATACCCTTCAAAATATGTCCCCAATTAATCTTTACCCCTTATTCTCTAAATTTATATGCAAAAACTCCACAGTCTTGCTATGCCAGAGACTTCACCATCCATTAGATATTCTTACCACTTTTATGATTTTAAGCCTGTGCTTTTTTCTTTGTTATGTCGTAAAGCCTCTCTCAACCTTAAACCTATCAAACTTCTTGGCTTGATTTCCTAAACAACCTTCAAAAATATACATACTTCTCTAGGATTCTAAATTATTTCCATCTTCATACACTTATCCATAGAAAATGACTCATTCTCTTAGATACACTTTTATACCAGTTTTCCATCCTGCTGTAGTTTTTATAAAATTATAATGAGATATCATATTTAGCAGATTTATCTTAGAGTTGTGTTATATGCAAAAAACGATAATTATTTTAGTCATCTTTGTAATTCCAGTGCCTAGTACACTCCCTGGAATAGAGAAGTTACTCATTAAATAACAGTTTTAGCTTCAAAAATGGATTTCACAAAAGGTAATAATTGTCATGATTGAATGTTGCCAAAAAGTCTCTCTAATTAAAAACATTAAGGGTAAATTTAACCAATATTTATAATATATTATGATAAACATATATTTTATGAAATAATTATAATGAATTTAATGATATATTTTGAGAATCTTGATATATACTATCATTAACTGTTACA
>NW_012108997.1:19626-21682 GCF_000951045.1 Mandrillus leucophaeus | reverse complement strand
GTGAGTAGACTTGAGCATGTGTACTAAGAGGCAAACTAGTGGAGTTTACTGGCACATGACCACCTAGGGACATGCAGCTGGTAAGTGGGGAAGGCCTCAAGTGAGCATGCATACAACTCCAGTAAACACACTGTGCATGCCTCCCAACGGCTGGCAGGCCACTGTGCATTTGGACAGCTCACCCCAAGGAAAAAATCAGAGGAGAAGAGATGCAAGACCCCAGAAGTATGCCAGCATATAAAATCCCAGGTCTGAAGGTCAAACTGTGTACTTGTCTTTCTAGTCACCTGCTTGGCCACTTCCGAGTATACTTGCCTTCCTTTTGTTCCTATCCTAAAGCTTTTTAATAAACTATCACTCCTGCTCTAAAACTTGCCTCAGTTTGTACTTCTGCCTTCTGCGCCTCAGTCAAATTATTTCATCTGAGGAGGCAAGAATTGAGGTTGCTGCCGACCCACATGGATTCACCACCACTAACATATTTTGGTGCCGTGTAACTCAGATAACTTCCACCACTAACATACTTTGCTGCATGACTTGGATACATTCCCTAGTGGTAAGAGATCTCTACACCTCACTTTTGGATAAATTTAGTCTTTCTTCTTCAGCCAGGATATCCGTCTTCTCTTCTCTTGGACATTGGTGCTCCTGATTCTTGGGCCTTTGGACTCAGACTGGGTCTTACAACATTGGCTTCCCTAGTTCTCAGGCATGTGGGCTTATATTAGAACTATACCACTGGCTTTCCTAGGCCTTCAGTTTGCAAACTTCTCGGCCTCCATAATCGTGTGAGCCAGTCCCTCATAATGCATCTCTTTCTATATATCTATAGATAACCTACTGGCTCTGTTTCTCTGGAGAACCCTAACTATACACTGGCAAAAGACAGGTTCCTGAGTCATGGGCAAATGTGTATTTCTCTCAACACAGTAAGCAGTGTAAGTATCAGTGTATGTGGCACCTATTCTTTGAGTCTAAAGCTTAAGGTGATAGAGAAAGAGGCAGGTGACACCTGCACATGCAGTGGATGGTGTTATTGGAGAGGAACTCTGCACTAAAGGAACCTGAATATTTTATACTGGATAGTAAGCCCTGCTTGCCCTTTGTTCCAGAGAGAGGTACCATTCATCTTTGTCTTCCCAGACATTTTGCTACAAAAATAGCCCTGAAAAGAAATTCTGGAACAAAGAAATTCTGGAACAAAGGAATTCAGCCCTTCTTGTAAGACATCCGGAAGCACATGAGCCCCATGGAGAATTGTCTACTAATCTTTGGTATTAATAATTGACATATATATATATTCATAGTATATTTGATGAATATATATGGGACTGTTTGACATTGAACTCTTATATATTACAACCTTTATAAAATGTTGGCTGGGTGTAGTGGTTCACACCTGTAATTCCAGCATTTTGGGAGGCCAAGGCAGGTGGATCACCTGAGGTCAGGAGTTCGAGATCAGCCTGGCCAACACAGTGAAACCCCGTCTCTACTAAAAATACAAAAATTAGCTAGGCATGCTGGTGCTTGCCTGTAATGCCAGCCTGCCAGCCACTTGGGAGGCTGAGGCAGGATAATTTCTTGAACCCAGGAGGCGGAGGTTGCAGTGCACGAGATTGCACCACTGAGATCCAGCCTGGGAGACAGAGCGAGACTCTGACTCAAAAAAAAAAAAGAAAAAAGAAAAAAAAATTTATCATACCATATTCAACTTTTGTTAAAATACTATATTTCTTTTAATATTTATCTTGCTATATGGAAGGAACCAGTGTTTCCCAATTCCATGTCTGTATCATTTAGACACCTTTTTTCTTCCTCTTGTTATTAAAGAACATAAACTTCCTCCTGCTAAATAATATCCCAGATTTATTTATTTAGATCCGTTTTATTTTGCTTCTTGTTTTAAAGGTGTTAACTTTAAGATCATCTGGGCCTGGGCGCAGTGGCTCACGCCTGTAATCCCAGCACTTTGGAAGGCTGAGGTGGGTGGATCACAAGGTCAGGAGATCAGACCATCCTGGCTGACACGGTGAAACCCCGTCTCTACTAAAAA
>NW_012108997.1:14501-17251 GCF_000951045.1 Mandrillus leucophaeus | reverse complement strand
ATAAACATATATTTTATGAAATAATTATAATGAATTTAATGATATATTTTGAGAATCTTGATATATACTATCATTAACTGTTACATGTGGATATAAAGGCTTTCTAAAATTGTATTTATAGACCACATATAGGCAAAACTAAATGCTTTAATTATCTTATACATCTGTACTGTTAAAAGACTTTTAAAATGCATTTTGAATTTAATTTCTAAAATAGATAACTTCTATCTCTGTTTTATCAATTTGCCTAGAAAAGTTTCTTAGTAGATTTTACAAAGGCAAACTTTGTTAAACTATCAAGAATAGGTATCTGAAGTCTAAATAAGCGCAACTTCCCTAAATTATGAAATATTGTTGTGGTGACTTATTTGAATCACCAATACACATACTATAGAATGTAGAAACATTGAAAAATACACATACTAAGATAGAATGTAGAAATATTGAAAAGATACAAATGTGTCTGAGATACTCAAAGAAAAAAAATACAGATTTTATTTCATCTTGTGAACACAAATACTCCTAGAGAAGAATGATATAAAATCACTCAGGGCTAAGTATTTTTAATACCAAAAAGTTCTATGACTAAGTTGACTAACCCTTGTTTTTGTCTTACAGTTAACGAGAAACATGTTGGCATGATTATTATTTTAACTTATGACCTAGGTCTTAGCATGGAGCATGTTACAGTAGATTTTCAAAAAAGTTTATTGATGACATTTTAGCCAATCATATATTTTCTTTTTATTTTCGACACTTGTGATTAATAGCTTTCAATTCCAAATGCAACTTTAACTGCTAAATAAGTTTCAGCATCAATACAGAGTGTAAAGTTGCTAGAGAAAATAATTCAGCATCTTCATAATCACAAAAAGACAAATAGATGCTTAAATGCAGAGACCAAAGTGAAAATGGAATAGTTTAGTCCCTTCCTGCCTTTCATGCATACCAGATATATTTTCCAAATCTAGTAGCAGCTGATCAATACTAATAGGTAGCTGGTTTTAGGATAAAGTTTAATTTTCTTTCCTTTCCAATTTTCTGAATGAGTATGAATGCATTATTTTATGTTTTTGTCTATATCTAGGAACTAAAAACAAAACAAAAAAACCCCTCTTTTTTCATTGCTATGATAAAGTGAAGATTATTGTATTGCAGTGTAGCTTTCGAGTGCTTACATATGAAAACAGCATGAAGGAATCCATACCCAAACCAATTAGCTTCTCCTATGCAGCGTAAATAGGTATCTGAGTTTGTTCAAAAGGCCAAATGTAGATTAAGAGATAAAAGTGAAGTGACAAAGTGGAAGACAAGATGCAAGCAAGAAACTTTAAAAATATATTTAAATAATGCCTCCACACCCGAAAAAATAAAAATAAAAAACAAATATCAAGTATCTTAGGAAAATTGAGAAACCAGCCTCCCACTCCAAATCTTGTTTTGTGGGGAAAAAGCAAGTATCTAGTAAAGTTAGGCAGGGCCAACCGGCCCTACACATCAGTTATTTAATGTAATTTGAGAAGCTCAATGTCGAGAATGGTGAAAGGTCTGACATTTTAGGCTACTTGCAAGCTAAAAACTCTCAATTTAATAAATGCTGTCTGTGATCATTAATTTCATGTCAACTTGACTGAGCTAAGGGATGCCCAAATTACTGGTAAAACATGACTTTGGGGTGTGTCTGTGAGGGTGTTTTGAAAGAGATTAGTATTTGAATCAGTAAACTCAGTAAAGACTATCACCCTCATCAATGTGGCAGCCATCATTCAGTCTATTTGTTCCTGTAGGTAATCAGGCAGACATGAGCAGAGTAAAGAGGCCCTGACCCCCACCAACCAGGAATGCCAGGTGACCATCAGGTGATGGTCAGGTGGTTGTTAACTGTCTCTCTAAAATAAAAATTGGTCGCAGGTAATGCCAGAAAAAGTCGATCTTTCTACAGACAGTAAAACACTGAAACTGGTGTGATTAGCAGCTTCCTGATAAGATCTCAGGAGTTGTGTGAGTAGACTTGAGCATGTGTACTAAGAGGCAAACTAGTGGAGTTTACTGGCACATGACCACCTAGGGACATGCAGCTGGTAAGTGGGGAAGGCCTCAAGTGAGCATGCATACAACTCCAGTAAACACACTGTGCATGCCTCCCAACGGCTGGCAGGCCACTGTGCATTTGGACAGCTCACCCCAAGGAAAAAATCAGAGGAGAAGAGATGCAAGACCCCAGAAGTATGCCAGCATATAAAATCCCAGGTCTGAAGGTCAAACTGTGTACTTGTCTTTCTAGTCACCTGCTTGGCCACTTCCGAGTATACTTGCCTTCCTTTTGTTCCTATCCTAAAGCTTTTTAATAAACTATCACTCCTGCTCTAAAACTTGCCTCAGTTTGTACTTCTGCCTTCTGCGCCTCAGTCAAATTATTTCATCTGAGGAGGCAAGAATTGAGGTTGCTGCCGACCCACATGGATTCACCACCACTAACATATTTTGGTGCCGTGTAACTCAGATAACTTCCACCACTAACATACTTTGCTGCATGACTTGGATACATTCCCTAGTGGTAAGAGATCTCTACACCTCACTTTTGGATAAATTTAGTCTTTCTTCTTCAGCCAGGATATCCGTCTTCTCTTCTCTTGGACATTGGTGCTCCTGATTCTTGGGCCTTTGGACTCAGACTGGGTCTTACAACATTGGCTTCCCTAGTTCTCAGGCATGTGGGCTTATATTAGAACTATACCACTGGCTTTCCT
>NW_012108997.1:7396-13056 GCF_000951045.1 Mandrillus leucophaeus | reverse complement strand
GCCACTGCACTCCAGCCTGGGCGACAGAGCCAGACTCCCTCTCAAGAAAAACAAAGCAAAAACAAACAAACAAACAAAAAACAAAACTTTAAGGTCATCTGAACCCAGCTTATTTCAATTTACAAATGATAAAACTAAAATGAGAAATTCCTTCCCTAAGTCACTAATTTCTCAAATTCTGAGCCACCATTGTAAATAAATATTTTAAAAGTTTAAAAAATATTAGAATATATGTTCTTTAGGGCCAAAAGAAGAGAGGTAAAATAAGGACAATGAAATCCTGTAAAAATTACCATATATGTATTTAACTTATATATTGTATTTATATAATTAAACACGAAACACATACACAGAGAAATACATGTACAAATTTATACATCTTAGGTAGAGTGGTTATGTATGTGGCTTCTGGAGTCAGATTACCCATGTTCATACCCAGGCTGTGCCACTCAGAGCAGAGGAAGCTGAGTTTCCTCCCATATAGTAATAGAGATAGTAGCAGTGATCTATACACCCATCATAGGATTGCTGTGAATGTACATTAAATTAAATTAAAATTAAGTTACTGTTTTTTATTCCATTACTTATACCTAGTAAGTGCATAATCAATTCTAGGTATTATTATAATGCAGAGTGATGTAGAAAAGAGCTAAGTTTCCTGTCATCAATGAGGAGGTAGCATAGCCTTTCTCAATATCAGTATCTGCGTAAAATTGGTATTGCAGTAACTTGATTTTTGTGCTTAATCTAACAGCAATATTCTGTTGTTCTATGGCTATAATTACATTTTATCTTTGCTCTAAAATGTCAGCAATATAGTGACGCTCAATCATGAACAAACAACATAAAAACTGTTATTGTAATTTTATTATTATTGTGATTACTATTCAGACAACTGTAATTATTATTTTGATTGCTAGTGCTTATTTAGCTTTTTCTCACCACCAGACAGTAGTGTTTCGCAATCATCTCGTTTCTTCCTCAGGAAAATTATTAAGTACTATTATTATTTCTGCTTTATAAATGAGAAAACTGAAGCTTGGATGGCTTAATGAATTGACTAAGGTCACATAACTGGAAAGTACAAAGAATGAAGCCTGAAGAGTGAAGGAACAGGCATGCAATCAAAGAAAAATTAGGATAATTTGGATGATGGGCATGAATTTAAAATTATGTTTTCTATAGACCCTTGTTTATAAATTTATGAAGAAAATTTTAAGTTTTTCAAAGACAAGGATCATTTATTTTGTTCCCCAGTTTTCTTTAGAACTTATGTAAAAAGAATGCTATTGTAATGTTCTCAATAACAACATATTGACTGAATCAATGAGCTTATCAGCCTAGTCTCCTAAGCACATCTCAATAATATATTTGTTTCTTTAGGTGAGACATAAGCAGTCTCGCTCAAGTCATAAAGAGACAGTATTTTTTTTTCATTATATCATTGAGTAAATATATAATAACTACTCAGAATTCGGTATGTTGGAGTCAAAAGACACCTCAAGGTCCCAGTGTATTGGTTTTGGAACTCAGGACAGTATGTGGATTTCTAGTTGAAGGTATTTTTTTTTATAAAGGAAATTTTGGCATAGTGATCATTGACTTCCCATGTGAACATCAAGTGGTTGGCAAAAGATAGGCAAAGTGAGATCAGCACTTAGCTCAGGAGATCAGTAGGCATTTGTCTTTGCTAAAGATGACCATGTTTTGATAACATGTGGCAGGTAGAATGTCAACATCTCCCAGAGTTAAAAATCTAGCAATTACAGGTGATCTCTATCTTGGATACAGGGATTTTTTTTTTTTTTTTTTTTTTTTCGAAGTGATGAATTCTAAACAGTCTCAAAACCTCAATCACATGTACTTTGTTGTTGTTGTTGTTCCTCAAGCTTATAAGAAAAAACACAAGTACTTCTAAAATTAAAGGTTCACGAATCAGGAGTAGGTCATGTTGACATAATGTAATTTTCCTTCAAGCTCTCAACATGAAGCTTTGAAATGATGCTTAGGCTTTCCAAATCACAGAAATAATGTAGAATATTACCAATATGGGGTTGACAGGCAGATAGTTAAGTAACACAGACCTTTCATCTGTTTAACCAAGAGCATATGATGCGAAAACATGAACTATTGTGTTATTTTGTTTACACCGCTGTCACAATCTCTTCCAATGCTTCATAAGAGTAAAATTAGAGTCAAAAATTTCGTTTTGATATTATCAGAAAATATAGGATGCTCATATTTTAGTAACAACATTAACCACTGCTTGCTCAGAACATGATTTGTGTCTGATAACATGCTAATAATGTTCCATACATCATTTCTATATTATATTACTTGAGAGATAAACTGACCTTCCGAAAGAGTAAATAACAAGCCAAGGTTACACAGGTGGCAAGTGCCTGTGCCTTTAAGTTCTGTCAGACTCGAAAGTCTGTGCTCAGACTGTATTATGTGGCCTTCTACAAATTCATATTCATTTCAATAAACACTACTGCAAAAGAGTTATGTACCTGGGGAAGATTTTTCGAAACAGTACTTGTTAATCTGGTACAGCATGAAAATAATTTCTTACAGTCTTTCCAAACTCTTTTATACATGTGATTCAGTAGAAATGTAAAAAGTCATTGCTAAAACATGAAAAGTTGTAAAAGTAAATAAATATAAAAGGTGCTAGAAATATCTTTCTTCTAAAGTTACTTTAGACATATTTAAGAAAAGATTAATCTTCCTGTAGTCCCAGCACTTTGGGAGGCCGAGGCGGGCAGATCACAAGGTCAGGAGATTAAGACCATCCTGGCTGACACGATGAAACCCCGTCTCTGCCAAAAAAGAACAACAACAAAAAAAAATTAGCCGGGCGCGGTGGCAGGCGCCTGTAGTCGCAGCTACTCGCCTGGCTGAGGCAGGAGAATGGCGTGAACTCAGGAGGCGGAGCTTGCAGTGAGCCGAGTTCACGCCACTGCACTCCAGCCTGGGCGACACAGCGAGACTCCATCTAAAAAAACAAAAAGATTAATCTTGTTGTTTATTAACTGTTTGTTAAGAGGTCTTAAATAAATAAGCAAACTGGAAGTTAAATGTTACATAAAATTCATGAACAGAAGCCCCTGATGCTCTATTTGTGTATGGATGCAAGGGAACAATTCTAAATATTAAAATTGTATATATATAATTTACTTATTATTGTTAACCTATGTTATGTATATGTCTTTTTGTCATTTCAACATTTGTGAATTTTATTATTGTATATTTTGTATTTATTTTATAAAATTATATATATTTTTTGATCCAAGGCCCTAAGTATTTTAAATGTAAAGTTTTATGGTTCTAAAACTGTATTTAAATCAAAAACACAGAAGTCAGAATATTTCAAATAGGGCATGCAACTTTGCATCCTCTGATTTTCTTTTTTTTTTTTTTTTTTTGAGAGGCAGTCACGCTCTGTTGCCCAGGCTGGAGTGCAGTGGTGCAATCTCGGCTCACTGCAGCCTCCGCCTCTGAGTTCAAGTGCTTCTCCTGCCTCAGCCTCCTGAGTAGCTGGGACTACAGGCATCCATCATCAGGCCTGGCAAATTTTTGTATTTTATTTTAATAGAGATGGGGTTTCACCATGTTGGCCAGGTTGGTCATGAACTCCTGACCTCATGATCTGCCTCCCTCGGCCTCTCAAAGCACTGGGATTACAGGCATGAGACACCACAGCTAGCCTTTCTTCTGATTTTCAGTAAATGGAAGGTAAGCAGACAAAGGTGAAACAATTAATGACTTTAGGAGTGGCTTAATTCCTGGTCATTGTAAATTTCAGTTAACTGGGTTTCTTCCTATTGTGAAAATGTATTCATATGAAACAGTTTTTGTTTTATTCCACAATGAAAGGAAAATATAAGAATAGTCTACTTTGGGAGGCCGAGGTGGACGGTTTGTTTAAGCCCAGGAATCTGAGACCAGCCTGGGTAGCATGGCAAAACCCTGTCTCTATGAAAAACACAAAAATTAGCCAGGCATGGTGGCATTTGCTTGTAGTTCCAGTTACTCTGGAGGCTGAGAAGCACTTGAACCAGGGAGGTGGAGGTTGTAGTGAGCCAAGATCATGCCACTGCACTCCAGCCTGTGAGACAGAGTGAGATCCTGTCTCAAAAAAAATAAAAGAATAGTCTTACTGCTGTGCCTAAAAATTCAATTCACCAAAATTTTGCTAATTTAAAATAGGTATGCAAATAGGATATAACACATAAATACCTTTTCAAAAATATTGTCATATTTTAATTTTTATACCAAAAATATACACTGTATAATGTTGCAATGTATTTTCACACTTTTTTCTAATTAAAATTCAATTGATTTAGTTTTTATATTTCTGAAGTTATAAAGTTTACTAAAAGTTTGTTTTTAATATCAACTAATTTATTGGAGAAATATCAACTACTGTATAATTCTCTCCTGATGGTATTCTCTTTATCTATTAGTATTTGAAAATGATCCAGGTGGCAATAGTCCTGGGGAAACCTTCTATGTTAGGCAGAATTCTCCCTTTCCCTTGAGTGTGGGTGGACCCAGTGAAAATGATGTGATATCATGCCCATGATTAGTTTATATGACAAAGATAAAGAGATTTTGCAGATGTAATTAAGGTGCTTAGCCAGATGGCTTTAAGTTAATCAAAAGAGGGATTATCCTTACCTGATCAGGTGAGCCCACTAGAAGAGAGTCTAGAGATTAGGGACAGAAAAATAGATTCAAAATGGCAGAGTTGCTTTCCTATTGGTCTTGAAGAAGTAAACTCTCAAGTTTACTTCTAGAGTGTAACTTGTAGTGTAACTTGTAGTTACTTGTAGAGTAAGGGCGGCTAGACAGGGAACCACGGGAAACCTCTAGGAGTTGAGGACCTCAGTCCTACAGCTCCAAGGAACTGAATTCTGCCAACAGCCAGTGAGCTTGGAAGAGAAACACAAGCATTGGTTGAGATTGCAAACCTGGCTGACAACTTGATTTCAGTCTAGTGAAAATCCTCAGCAGAGGACCTAGTTAGCCTAGGAATAGATTTCTAATTCACGGAAACTGTGGGATAATAAATTTATACTGACTTTAACCAATAAGTTTGGGATCATTTGTTACACAGCATTAAAAAATGAATAGAGCTAACTACTATTTTTTTTTTCTGGTCTTAAACCATTAAGAATTATTGCTATGTTGATTGCATTATAGCGGGGAGAAAGTAAATACAGATAAGCATTCATAATTCCTCTATTGCTATTAAATAACCAACTTTTTCACCCATCAATACTACTTATTCTTTCTCAGTTCAAACAGCAAAATTTGTTAACTTCCAATCAAGACCTGAAGCAGCACAGAAAATAAATAAATAAATAAATAACTATAAATTCGGTGGTTGTAAATCAATAATACATCTGAGTTCTCTATCCTGTACATTCAAGTCACAGTCCAATTTTCTTCTAAGAAATTGAATTTGAGTTTCATTTCATTTCCAAATTTTTTAAACTATGAAATATAATATCTAGAAATGCATTCATTTTCAACAATCCCATTTCAACTGGACCAACCAATTTAAATGTCCCATGGTACTGATTATATAGAGATGATAAGCAAAGTATATGATGAAAATATGACTTATTTGCTGTCCTGAGAAAATTCTCTTG
>NW_012108997.1:3139-4781 GCF_000951045.1 Mandrillus leucophaeus | reverse complement strand
TTTTTTTTTTTTTTTTTTTTTTCGAAGTGATGAATTCTAAACAGTCTCAAAACCTCAATCACATGTACTTTGTTGTTGTTGTTGTTCCTCAAGCTTATAAGAAAAAACACAAGTACTTCTAAAATTAAAGGTTCACGAATCAGGAGTAGGTCATGTTGACATAATGTAATTTTCCTTCAAGCTCTCAACATGAAGCTTTGAAATGATGCTTAGGCTTTCCAAATCACAGAAATAATGTAGAATATTACCAATATGGGGTTGACAGGCAGATAGTTAAGTAACACAGACCTTTCATCTGTTTAACCAAGAGCATATGATGCGAAAACATGAACTATTGTGTTATTTTGTTTACACCGCTGTCACAATCTCTTCCAATGCTTCATAAGAGTAAAATTAGAGTCAAAAATTTCGTTTTGATATTATCAGAAAATATAGGATGCTCATATTTTAGTAACAACATTAACCACTGCTTGCTCAGAACATGATTTGTGTCTGATAACATGCTAATAATGTTCCATACATCATTTCTATATTATATTACTTGAGAGATAAACTGACCTTCCGAAAGAGTAAATAACAAGCCAAGGTTACACAGGTGGCAAGTGCCTGTGCCTTTAAGTTCTGTCAGACTCGAAAGTCTGTGCTCAGACTGTATTATGTGGCCTTCTACAAATTCATATTCATTTCAATAAACACTACTGCAAAAGAGTTATGTACCTGGGGAAGATTTTTCGAAACAGTACTTGTTAATCTGGTACAGCATGAAAATAATTTCTTACAGTCTTTCCAAACTCTTTTATACATGTGATTCAGTAGAAATGTAAAAAGTCATTGCTAAAACATGAAAAGTTGTAAAAGTAAATAAATATAAAAGGTGCTAGAAATATCTTTCTTCTAAAGTTACTTTAGACATATTTAAGAAAAGATTAATCTTCCTGTAGTCCCAGCACTTTGGGAGGCCGAGGCGGGCAGATCACAAGGTCAGGAGATTAAGACCATCCTGGCTGACACGATGAAACCCCGTCTCTGCCAAAAAAGAACAACAACAAAAAAAAATTAGCCGGGCGCGGTGGCAGGCGCCTGTAGTCGCAGCTACTCGCCTGGCTGAGGCAGGAGAATGGCGTGAACTCAGGAGGCGGAGCTTGCAGTGAGCCGAGTTCACGCCACTGCACTCCAGCCTGGGCGACACAGCGAGACTCCGTCTAAAAAAACAAAAAGATTAATCTTGTTGTTTATTAACTGTTTGTTAAGAGGTCTTAAATAAATAAGCAAACTGGAAGTTAAATGTTACATAAAATTCATGAACAGAAGCCCCTGATGCTCTATTTGTGTATGGATGCAAGGGAACAATTCTAAATATTAAAATTGTATATATATAATTTACTTATTATTGTTAACCTATGTTATGTATATGTCTTTTTGTCATTTCAACATTTGTGAATTTTATTATTGTATATTTTGTATTTATTTTATAAAATTATATATATTTTTTGATCCAAGGCCCTAAGTATTTTAAATGTAAAGTTTTATGGTTCTAAAACTGTATTTAAATCAAAAACACAGAAGTCAGAATATTTCAAATAGGGCATGCAACTTTGCATCCTCTGATTTTCTTTTTTTTTTTTTTTTTTGAGAGGCAGTC
>NW_012108997.1:0-394 GCF_000951045.1 Mandrillus leucophaeus | reverse complement strand
AATTTAAATGTCCCATGGTACTGATTATATAGAGATGATAAGCAAAGTATATGATGAAAATATGACTTATTTGCTGTCCTGAGAAAATTCTCTTGTCCTTTCAGATTTTTCAATCGTAGTATCTGTGACTTAACAACATAATGAGGACTATTTTATTTATGATGATTTTGATGTTCCAAGGCTACTTCCAAAGTTGTTTTGAATTATGCAACAGGATATGTTTCTGAAAAGATTTATAATGCTGAATTTTATAAATCAAGTATTATTTCTTCATTGCTTTTCTTTATTATTGTTATTATTATTATTATTATACTTTGAGTTCTAGGGTACATGTGCACAATGTGCAGGTTTGTTACATATGTATACTTGTGCCATGTTGGTGTGCTGCACCCAT
>NW_012108996.1:0-1802 GCF_000951045.1 Mandrillus leucophaeus | reverse complement strand
TTGTTCAAGAATCAACTGTAATATTTTCATAGCACTCTGGCATTGACAGAGGGGCTCCTGGGGCTGGAGGTGTCCTGTCTGGGGCTCCAGTTGCCTCAGTTCTCTCTTCCATGGGCTGAGGGGGATCTACAATTGTGGCATGCCTTGGGAATGTTAGGGGAAAGGTATGGTGACTCTATAGGTTCCAAGTGTTTTGTGTCCCAGGATATTCTTATCTCTAACCCCCATCACTTCCAGTAACCTGATGTGTTCCTCCTCGAAAGAGTTCAGGCAAGGGTCCTGTTCTGTTCCCTTTTAGCAGCCAAATAACCTTCCCATTAACCTGGAAAAACAAAGACAAAAGTGGCCTCTTTTCCATGTTATTTATTCACATTCAACTAGCTACATGAGGGGGATAAGCAAATTAACAGGAGCTTTTTGGGGAGGCACAGAGGTAAGGATGGAAGGGTGGGATTAAAACAAAATAATTTTCAGTGGTTAAGTGGAAGATTTACAAATATCTATTTAAAAAGTATCTTCTGGATAAAATAATCAGAAATAAAATAAATTAGCCACTTCTGATCACTGCATTTCCCCAAAGTCTCTGAAAATGGTTTGCACTTTAGACCGTCATGATTTGCAGATATTTACATGACACAGGTTTCCAACATAGAAAAATGAAGACTGAGTAACAGATTAGTACAATGCAGAGGAAAATAGAGCAAATAAAAATAGCTATCATCTGGTAACAAAAATAGATTTATGCCGGTGTTAATATCAAAATTAAAGACATTCAAACAAATTATGCCAATACATTGGAACCATTATTCCTAAGACCATAAGGACAACTTCTTATTGCTTCTACTCATAACCAAAAGGTCTGCAGAGATTCTGTGGTAGCCAGAAGGCATAACTTGTAGTGTATGTAGTAGGGGCTACATCAAGGATCAACAGCCAAATAAAAACTTTATTATTTTTATTTTAGGCTTGACATCTTTAACAGTAGAACAAGACCACTCATGATAAATCTGGAAGATGTAGATGGAGGACAGTACTTGAAGCCCAAGCAAATGATTTACTGCAAGTAATTAAAAGCAGAATATGAGAAAAGCAGCAGCGTAAATGAAGTAAACATTTTTTGAAAAATTAGTTTGTATATTTCCCCCAGAAGTCTCACAGGAAGCACAGGACACTTGTGTGGCTGTTTGGGCATCCTGGGTACTTCTTGCCCTCAAGTGAACTCCCATCTCTTTAGTTAGGAGCAGAATCCACCTGGCTTCTAGGAGAGGAACTACATGGAGAAGCTGCATTGAGGCTTTTATTATTAATACCTTTGACTCAAGGGAATACCAGCCTTGGGGTGCTTTGGGGCCTGGGGAGGGAACTGATTGGCTCTCCTGCTACACTGGAGACTGTTAGCTCATTTCTGAATGGATTTCCTGCAGCATGGGGTAGTCAACAACTGTGACAGGAACATCACCTGAAGTGCAGGGTGGTTACCTGCACAAAGTCCCATTTCCAAGAATTTCTGTGTAATTCACCAGAACTTTTGGATGGAATAATTGGGGGGGGGAAAAAAAAGAGGTTAAAACATGTAACTCAAATGGTACAGTGATTAGCGTTATTTAACCAGGAGATTTAAAGTCCAGAAAATTAAATTCTACCTTGGTTCTTCCCAAATGATGCCATGTTTCTGTTTTCTTCCTCTTAAAACTACAAAATGTCCTGGAGACATAACATTCGGGGGAAAGATGCTTTTGAGAAAATGGACAGAAGGAAAAAAGAAGTCATTTTCCCCTCAAGATAGTTTTAAGCTTATAGTA
>NW_012108995.1:0-1108 GCF_000951045.1 Mandrillus leucophaeus | reverse complement strand
AGGATGGTCTCGATCTCCTGACCTCGTGATCCGCCCGTCTCGGCCTCCCAAAGTGCTGGGATTACAGGCTTGAGCCACTGCGCCCGGCCAGGAACTTTTTTTTTTTTTGAGATGGAATTTCATTCTTGTTGCCCAGGCTGGGGTGCAATGGTGTAATCTCAGCTCACTGCAACCTCCATCTCCGGGGTTCAAGCGATTCTCCTGCCTCAGCCTCCCAAGTACCCGGGATTACAGGTGCCCGCCACCAAGCCCGGCTAATTTTTTTTCTTTTTTTCTTTTTTTTGTATTTTTAGTAGAGACAGGGTTTCACCATGTTGACCAGAATGGCCTTGAACTCTTGACCTCAGGTGATCCACTCGCCTCTGCCTCCCAAAGTGCTAGGATTACAGGCATGAGCCACCATGCCTGGTCAGGAAAAATGGGAACTTTTAAATGCTTTTCCAGTAGCACTGGAGACAGTGTGAGATGTCTGCTCTCATCATAAAAGGTGGCCAGGGACAGTGGCTCACACCTGTAATCCCAGCACTTTGGGAGGCCAAGGCAGAAGGATCCCTTCAGCTCAGGAGTTTGAGACCTTTGAGACCAGCCTGGATAACACAGTGAGATCCCATCTCTAAAAAATATATATATACGGCCGGGCGTGGTGGCTCACACCCGTAATCCCAGCACTTTGGGAGGCCAAGGTGGGTGGATCACGAGGTCAGGAGATCGAGACCATCCTGGCTAACACAGTGAAACCCCCGTCTCTGCTAAAAATACAAAAAATTAGCCGGGCGTTGTGGTGGGCGCCTGTAGTCTCGGGAGGCTGAGGCGGGAGAATGACGTGAACCCGGGAGGTGGAGCTTACACTGAGCCGAGATCGCGCCACTGCACTCCAGTCTGGGAGACACAGCGAGACTCTGTCTCAAACAAACAAACAAACAAAAATATATATATACACAAAAATCAGCCGGGCATAGTGGTTTGTGCCTGTAGTCCCAGATACTTAGGAGGCTGATGTGGGAGGTTCCCCTGAGCTTGGGGGATTGGGACTCAGTTAGCTGAGATCATGCCACTGCACTCCAGCCTGGGTGACAGAGCAAGACCCTGTCTTAAAAAAAAAAAAAAA
>NW_012108994.1:0-1313 GCF_000951045.1 Mandrillus leucophaeus | reverse complement strand
GTTTCGTAGAGACGGGGTTTCGCCATGTTGGCCAGGCTGGTCTCGAACTCCTGGCCTCAAGTGATCTGCCCGTCTTGGCCTTCCAAAGTGCTGGGATTACAGGTGTGAGCCACCACACCCGGCTCATAATGGTAATCTGATGTTTAATTTTTTAAGTAACTGTCATACTGTTCTCCATAGTGACTGCACCATTTTACACTATCACCAGCGATGCACAAGAGTTCCAGTTTCTCCACACCTTTCGAACCCTTGTCATTTTTTGTGTTTTTGGATTATAGCCATACTAATGAGTATGAAATGGTATCTTATGGTTTTGATTTTCATTCCTCTAATGATTAATGATATTGAGTGTATTTTCATTTGCTTATTGACTATTTGTATATTTTTGGAAAAATGTCTATTCAAATCCTTTCCCCATTTTTGTTTTGTTTTGTTGTTTTGTGAGAGAGGGTCTTGCACTGTCACCCAGGCTGGAATGCAGTGGTGCAATCATGGCTCACTGCAGCTTTGACCTCCCGAGCTTAAGTGATCCTCCCACCTCAGCCTCCCACGTAGCTGGGACTACAGGTGTGCACCGCCATACCCAGCTAATTTTTTGTTTTTTGTAAAGATAGGGTCTTGCTGTGCTGCTTAGGCTGGTCTTAAACTCCTGGGCTCAAACAATCCTCCCTCCTCAACCTCTCAAAGTCCTGAGATTACAGGCATAAGCCAGGGTGCCTGGCCCTTTACCCAATTCTATATTGGGTTATTTGTTTTTTTGCTGGTGAGTTGTAGAAATTCTTCATATATTCTGGATATTATTCTTTTATTGAATATATCTTGCAAATATTTTCCCCCATTCCATGGATTGTCTTTTCATTCTCTTATTGGTGAAATCTTTTGATGCCCAAGTTTTTAATTTTTTTTTTTTTTTTTTTAATTGGAGACGGAGTCTTGCTCTGTCTCCAGGCTGGAGTGCAGTGGTGTGATCTCGGCTCAGTGCAACCTCTGCCTTCCGGGTTCAAGCGATTCTCCTGCCTCAGCTTCCTGAGTAGCTTGGACTACAGGCGTGTGCCACCACGCCCAGCTAATTTTTGTATTTTTAGTAGAGATGGAGTTTCACCATGTTGGCCAGGATGGTCTCAATCTCTTGACCTCGTGATCCGCCTGCTTCAGCCTCCCCAATTGCTGGGATTACAGGCGTGAGCCACAGCACCAGGCCCCAAGTTTTTAATTTTGTTGCAGTCCAATTTATTGAGTGCATAGGTACTGTGGTGGAGTTTTCTTTGTTTCTACTGATTCATGTTTGTGTGTGATAGTGCTTTTGTTCTGGG
>NW_012108993.1:0-1029 GCF_000951045.1 Mandrillus leucophaeus | reverse complement strand
GCCTGCCACCACGCCTGGCTAATTTTTTTTGTATTTTTAGCAGAGACAGGGTTTCACCCTGTTAGCCAGGATGGACTCCGTCTCCTGAACTTGTGATCCACCCGCCTCGGCCTCCCAAAGTGCTGGGATTACAGGCGTGAGCCACTGTACCCAACCCTAAAAATACATTTTTTACTATATACTAAAATATATTTGTAGTATAAATAGTATAAAAATATATTCCAGTTGGCCAGGAGCAGTGGCTCATGCCTATAATCACAGAACTTTTGGAGACTGAGGCAGGCGGATCACAAGGTGAGGACATCGAGATCATCCTGGCTAACATGGTGAAATCCCGTCTACTAAAAATACAAAAAATTAGCTGGGTGTGGTGGCACACGCCTGTAGTCCCAGTTACTCGGGAGGCTGAGGCAGAAGAATCGCTTGAACCTGGCAACTGGAGGTTGCAGTGAGCTGAGATCGCACCACTGCACTCCAGCCTGGGCAACAGAGCGAGACTCCATCTTAAAAGATATCTATATATATCTGCATATATAAATATATATATATTCTAGTTATGCATATAGTAGTTTTATCTCAGCTATTAATCAATTAAACTCTAAAAATAAGAATATATTTTTTGCATAAAAGCAATTTATACATGATCAGGTATTTTTTAAAATGACATCAGTAATGTATAGTATTAACATATTGTGTTAAAGTAAAAAAAAATTATCTTCCATATGGTTTAAAACTGTGTTATAAATACAATGATAACCTAAAATGTTAACCTAATATAATACATACCTAATATTAACCTAATATTAATAAATACAATGATAACCTAAAATATTAACCTAACATTAAAGTATAAAATAATATTTTACCAGCTTGTGAATTCTTTTCATATTCTTTGAGTTTGGATTTTCTAAAGTTTTTTTTTTCTTTTTGAAACAGAGTCTCGCTCTGTCGCCCAGGCTGGAGTGCAGTGGCTGGATCTCAGCTCACTGCAAGCTCCGCCTCCCGGGTTCACGCCATTCTCCTGCCTCA
>NW_012108992.1:0-1336 GCF_000951045.1 Mandrillus leucophaeus | reverse complement strand
GGTTCACACCATTCTCCTGCCTCAGCCTCGCGAGTAGCTGGGACCACAGGCGCCTGCCACCTCACCCAGCTAGTTTTTTGTATTTTTTAGTAGAGATGGGGTTCCACTGTGTTAGCCAGGATGGTCTCAATCTCCTGACCTCATGATCCACCTGTCTTGGCCTCCCAAAGTGCTGGGATTACAGGCTTGAGCCACCGCGCCCGGCCAGAAAGAATTTTTAAAGCAGCAAGAGAAAAGGAACTCATTACATACAATAATAAGATTATTGGTACATTTCTCAGTCTTGCAGGCCAGGAAACCATGGGAATATATTCAAAATGTTGAAAGACAAAAAAACCTGCCAACTAAAAATACTATACCTGACTAAGAATACTATACCTGCCAACTAACAATACTATACTGTTCTGAAGGACAGTAATGCTGTCCTTTGGAAATAAAGGAGAGATAAGAACCTAGCCAAAAATAACACATAACAAAACAAAACAAAAAAACCCAAAACACAAACAAAAAAAACCTGTGGGAGTTCATCACCACTACATCTGCCTTACAAGAAATGCTAAAGGGAGTTCTTTTGTGTTGAAACAAAAGAATAATAGCTAACAAAATGAAAACATACACAGGTATAACTTTCACTGTAAGGGTCAAAATAGTCAAATTCAGAATACTCTATTATAGTAATGGTGGCACATAAATCACTTTTAACTGTATTCTAAAGATTTGTTTGTTTGTTTGTTTTTTGTTTGTTTGTTTTGAGACAGAGTCTTGCTCTGTCACCCAGGCTGGAGTGCAGTGGCACGATTTTGGCTCACTGCAAGCTCCACCTCCAGGGTTCATGCCATTCTCCTGCCTCAGCCTCCCCAGTAGCTGGGACTACAGTTGCCCGCCACCACGACTGGCTAATTTTTTTGTATTTTTAGTAGAGATGGGGTTTCACCGTGTTAGCTAGGATGGTCTCGATCTCCTGACCTCAGCCTCGTGATCCGCCTGCCTCAGCCTCCCAAAGTGCTGGTATTATAGGTGTGAGCCACCGTGCCTGGCCCTAAAGGTTTTTTTTAATGTATTAAAAATATAACTATAATAATTTGGTCATGGATAGACAACATATAAATTGTAGCATCAATAACATAAAATGTGGAAAGAAAAGTTAAAATGAAAAGTTCTTGTATGTGATCAAAGTTAAGCTAGTGTCAGCTTAAAATAGACTGTGATAAGATATTTTATGTTAAGCCCATGGTAACCACAAAGAAAAACGTATAGTATATCCACGAAAGATAAAAAGAAAGAAATCGTGCCATGGCAGGGATACCAAAAAAAAAAAAAAAAAAAGAAAAGAAAA
>NW_012108991.1:0-1239 GCF_000951045.1 Mandrillus leucophaeus | reverse complement strand
GTGGAGAGAGGGCTGGGGTGGGGGCCTTGGCATCTGTTGACTGTTCCTGATTTCAGCATATTTCTTTTTTTTTTTTTTTTTTTTTGAGACGGAGTCTCGCTTTGTCGCCCAGGCTGGAGTGCAGTGGCCGGATCTCAGCTCACTGCAAGCTCCACCTCCCAGGTTTATGCCATTCTCCTGCCTCATCCTCTCGAGTAGCTGGGACTACAGGTGCCCGCCACCTCGCCCGGCTAGTTTTTGTATTTTTTAGTAGAGACAGGGTTTCACCGTGTTAGCCAGGATGGTCTCGATCTCCTGACGTCGTGATCCGCCCGTTTCGGCCTCCCAAAGTGCTGGGATTACAGACTTGAGCCACCGCACCCGGCCGATTTCAGCATATTTCGACTGCCCTCCACTGTGTCTGGTGTTTCTCGGTCCAGATATCCTGTCCGGAGAAAACCCTGCTGCAGGAGGGTCACCCAACTTTGAGGAACAAAAATGGATATCTAACTGTTTCTTAAACTGAGTTTCAACAACTTTCCTTATTTTCACTGACCCTTGCCCTTTCGATGTTCTTGGTCTTTGCCCAGTTCCTGAGCATTCTCAGGACTCTGTAAATCAGCATGGGTCTCAGCTGGCCTGCCATGCCGTTTCCTTGGGTCAGCCAAGTAGTCTGCCCACCGTCCATCCACTTTCCACCTTTCCAACGCTGGTGCTGCCATCCCTTTCTCCCATTTTGGGGCTTTTAAAACTTTAGAAAATTCAGTTACTGTGATTTTAGTTGGTTATAAAGTGGGAGTTTGTGTTTATTCCATTGTTTTTACTTGGAATTTATATTTTTAATGTGGAGAATTTATAAACAAGACAAGCAATAAGAGGCAAGCACTAATCTTGCACCCCTTGTCCCTGGCACTATTAACACCTCTGTATCTTTGCTGTGCACATTTATATTTTGTTAGAAAAATGAGATAATACACTATATGGTTTTTACTCTTTTTCACTTAAATTATATGAAGAGCATTCTCCAATGTCAGTATTCTGCATTAAAAAAAAAAAGATTACACAAAAATGTTATTGTGTAAAGTACAGATATGCAAAGAAAAAGCCCCATAGTCCCAGCATCCAGAGATAATAATTATTGTAATATTTTGGTATCTGTCATGCTAGTATGTGGGTATGTACAGGGCAAGTACCTTATTTCTAAAATAAAAGGAAAATAACTTTTTTTTTTTTTTTTTTTTTTTTTTTTAAAGACAGAGT
>NW_012108990.1:0-1256 GCF_000951045.1 Mandrillus leucophaeus | reverse complement strand
AGGCAGATAAAACCACAAAGATGGGGAAAAAGCAGTGCAGAAAAGCTGGGAATTCAAAAAATCAGAGCACATCTCCCCCTCCAAAGGAATGCAGCTCATCGCCAGCAACGGAACAAAGCTGGACAAAGAATGATTTTGATGAGTTGAGAGAAGAAGGCTTCAGTCAATCAAACTTCTCAGAGCTAAAGGAGGAACTACGTAACCAGTGCAAAGAAACTAAAAACCTTGAAAAAAGAATAGATGAATGGATAACTAGAATAATCAATGCAGAGAAGACCTTAAAAGAACTGATAGAGATGAAAACCATAACATGAGAACTACGTGACAAATGCACAAGCTGATAAGCAACTTCAGCAAAGTCTCAGGATATAAAATCGACATGCTGGGAAAACTGGCTGGCCATATGTAGAAAGCTGAAACTGGATCCCTTCCTTACATCTTACACAAAAATTAATTAAAGATGGATTAAAGACTTAAATGTTAGACCTAAACCAACAGAAACCCTAGAAGAAAATCTAGGCAATACCATTCAGGATATAGGCATGAGCAAGGACTCCATGTCTAAAACACCAAAAGCAATGGCAACAAAAGCCAAAATTGACCAATGGGATCTAGTTAACTAAAGAGCTTCTGCAGAGCAAAGGAAAACTACCATCAGAGTGAATAGGCAACCTACAGAATGGGAGAAAAATTTTGCAGTCTGCCCATCTGACAAAGGGCTAATATCCAGAATCTACAAAGAACTTAAACAAATTTACAAGAAAAAATCAAACCCCATCAAAAAGTAGGCAAAGGATATGAACAGACACTTCTCAAAAGAAGACATTTATGCAGCAACAGACACATGAAAAAATGCTCATTATCATGAAAAAATGCTCATTATCATTGGCCATCAGAGAAATGCCAATCAAAACCACAATGAGATACCATCTCACACCAGTTAGAATGGCGATCATTGAAAAGTCCGGAAACAACAGGTGCTGGAGAGGATGTGGAAAAAAAGGAACACTTTTACACTGTTGATGGGACTGTAAACTAGTTCAACCATTGTGGAAGACAGTGTGGCGATTCCTCAAGGATCTAGAACTAGAAATACCATTTGACCCAGTCATTCCATTACTGGGCATATACCCAAAGGATTATAAATCATGCTGCTATAAAGATACATGCACAGGTATGTTTATTGCAGCACTATTCACAATAGCAAAGACTTGGAACCAACCCAAATGTCCATCAATGATAGACTGGATTAAGAA
>NW_012108989.1:0-2436 GCF_000951045.1 Mandrillus leucophaeus | reverse complement strand
TTGGCTTTAGAAAGAATACAAACCTATAGCTAGACAGGACGAATCTGTTCTAGTGTTCTATGGCCCCACAGTGTGACTGTAGTTAGCCACTTATTACATGTTTACAAATAGTTAGAAGAGAGGATTTTGAATGTTCCCAACACAGAGACATAATGTTTGAAGTGATGAACCTGTTAATTACTCTGGTTTGATCGCTACACATATGTTTCAAAATATCTCTCTGTATTCCATAAATATGTATAATTATTACATGCCAATTGAAAAAAAGGAATGCTGATTAAATCTGGGAATGCTTCACTTTTTGAAAACTAACATGTGAAGTCTTTCAAAGGGGCTCTCAGTGCTGAATATTTACAGTTCATAGGGAAATCTGTTAATGTTTAAATTCTTGTGTTGCAAGACTGTACCACGTGGTATATTACTTTTAGACTGAAACTTATTTAGATTATTTTACAAGTTTAATCAACCCAAATCTTAGCTCCGGTAGGACCCCAGTATCTTTTCCTTGCCCCTCTTTTACTTTTTTGTTTGTTTGTTTGTTTGAGACAGATTATTGCTCTGTCACCCAGGCTGGAGTGAGTGGCGCCATCTTGGCTCACTGCAAGGTCCGCCTTCCGGGTTCAGGCCATTCTCTTGCCTCAGCCTCCCGAGTAGCTGGGACTACAGGCGCCCACCACCACACCTGGCTAACTTTTTTTTTTTTGTATTTTTAGTAGAGATGGGGTTTCATTGGGTTAGCCAGGATGGTCTCAATCTCCTGACCTCGTGATCCACTCGCTTTGGCCTCCCAAAGTGCTGGGATTACAGGTGTGAGTCACTGCGCCCAGTCGCCCCTCTTTTACTTTCTTCTGAGTGTCTTTGTTCTTCACCTCAGGAAAGGCACGTGGCCCAGGTGGGAGAAGGTTCTAGAACTGCACCAGGGCTCTGAGGAGGGAGAGCAGGAAAGGACGGGGTGATATAAAGAGAGGGTCTGCTTGTCCAGGAAATGAGAAATGTCTAAAAGCACATCAACCAGTATTTTTACGGCACTGCATCAAACCTAACACAGGCTGACTGTGAGCTGTGGCAATATTTTATGCACCACACAGAGAGGACAAAGCCAAAATATGACCAAATCGATGACCCTTTTGTTGGAGATATTAAAATGTAAAGACATGCACATTTTGGATTCTGTATAATAAAGTGTTAAGGTAACAACCACTGGAACAAGTCAAAAGGGTTTTGCTTTTTTTGCTTCCAATATGTTCACTGAGGTCATTTGAAAGGGATTTCTTATCTACGGGTTTTCCCAGAGCCTTTTTTAAGCTAATCTTTTTTGAGCATGACTTTACAAATAAAGTTCCTGTTCGTCATTTATAAAACATGACTCAATTTCTACAGGAAGAAGGAAGGCAACATCAGTCCTTTCACGTAGCTAGGAAAAGTGAGATGTTTATGAACATTCAGTGGTTTTTAAAAATAATTTTCAATAGCTGTCATTTAAGTCTAACTAGTCAAACAGCACAAAGGACTTTATTTATTATTTAAATACCTGTTGCTAAGAAGATCATATGAACATGCAAAACTATAGGCTTCCTGCCTAGAGCTAATCAGATTAAAATTAGCTAATGAAATGAAACCTAAGCCGTAATCCCTAAAGAATCCTCTGTTATAACTTTATTTCAAAAGAAATGATTGCAATTATGACTTCCTCAGCATAAATTGCAAATCATATAAGAGTTTTGAATAAGGGATATTGAAATGATTTTGAATGACATGAGTATTATAATTTTTAAACTATTAATCCACAATTACCACAACAATAGCAATAGATGCTATAGCCAGCTGACATCAATGGAAATAATGTAAAAAAAATTCAATTTTTTTTAGTAACAAAGAATGCAGACATTTTACATTTGGGACAATGAAAAAAGCAGGGAAGTTGAAGAATCTCCAGTAAACAATGCTGGTTGCAGCCTTCAAGCAACAAGGACATTTTCTCTAAAAATTACAGAGAAATTAATGCTGGAGTTCGATTCTCCTTCAGGATCCCTGTCATTAAAATTGTCTTGGACTCCTCTGGGTGTCATTGAAATAGAAATAAAATTCGTAGCTACTTACAATATGCTGCTTTTCACAGAGTAAAAGATGCAACAAAGGCATTCATTTTACAGAATTTTAATTTTTTTTTTTTTCTTTTTGAGATGGAGTTTCGCTCTTGTCATCCAGGCTGGAGTGCAATGGCGTGATCTTGGCTCACTGCAACCCCCGCCTCCCAGGTTCAAGCAATTCTGCCTCAGCCTCCCAAGTTTCTGTCACTACAGGCACCCGCCACCACACCCAGCTAATTTTCGTATTTTTAGTAGAGACGGGGTTTCACCATATTGGCCAGGCTGGTCTCGAACTCCTGACCTCAAGTGATCTGCCTTCCTTTCATTGGGCAGCACAAATTCAAAG
>NW_012108988.1:0-2508 GCF_000951045.1 Mandrillus leucophaeus | reverse complement strand
CACAATCTCAGCTCACTGCAACCTCTGCCTCCTGGGTTCAAGCGATTCTCCCCCTCAGCCTTCCAAGCAGCTGGGATTACAGGCACCCACCATCATGCTCGGTGAATTTTTGTATTTTTGTAGAGACAGGGTTTCACCATGTTGGCCAGGATGGTCTTAAACTCCTGAACTCAGGTGATCCACCCACCTTGGCCTTCCAAAGTGCTGGGATGGCAGGCATGAGTCACTGTGCCCGGCCGGTTATATTCTTTTTTTTTTTTTTTGAGACAAAGTTTCGCTCTTGTCACCAAGGCTGGAGTGCAATGGCGCGATCTTGGTTTGCTGCAACCACTGCCTCCCGGGTTCAAGCAATTCTCTTGCCTCAGCCTCCCGAGTAGCTGGGATTACAGGTGCCCGCCACCATGGCCGGCTAATTTTTGTATTTTTAGTAGAGACGGGTTTCACCATGTTGAAGGCTGGTTTCGAATGCCTGACCTCAGGTGATCCGCCCATCTTGGCCTCCCAAAGTGCTGGGATTACAGGCATGAACCACCGTGCCCAGCCACGGCTGGTTTTATTCTTAATTGCCTTTATTATGCAGCAAAACTATAAGCTAGTTTTTACAAAAGATTAACAGAACAAACCCCTAGCAAAAAAATTAACCATTGCTTTTAATCAAAGAATATGCATACATCTTATTGGTGAGAGCATTTACTCCCTACTCCTAATGTTTTCTTTTACGTGGAAGAACATGAATTGATATCTTTATCTCCATCTCTTTCTATTATCTCACTCACTCCTACTTAGGAGTGGAGGTGTGACTTACTTGATTGGTAAATAACCATACATTGGGATGTATGGTTATTCCCCTGCTTTCCCTCTTCTGGTAGCCTGCTGGCAGAAAGGAGTACAAATTCTGATGGGTTTCTCCATGCTATACATTTTATAGGGGGAGGACTCAACATTGTTAGGCCTGTGGTTATCAGGCTCGTTGCTGCACATCTAAACTGTATCAGCCGATCTAAACATTATCAGTAATAAAGGTAATTTTGATCTCTGTTTTATTCCTTGTCAGTTTCTTAATTGGTGCAAACTTGGATGGACCCAGAAAAGTGGATTCCTAGATGATATTCAGTAACTTTTTCTTGTCCTTAACCAATTCATATTAAGAAACCTATTCATATTTTTTCCAAATATTAATATGTAGTAAAGGGTTTAAATATTTTTAAATGGATTACTGTATGTAACTTTAGATTTCCAATTCATATTAGGAAAACTATTCATATTTTTTTCAAAAGTGAAGGGTTTAAATGTTTTAAATGGATTACTGTATGTAAGTTTATGCTAAAATATTTGAAAATAAAAAAAAGAATGATTCTTTATGGAACTCAAAGTTATCAAAACTTCCCAAGAAATAATAGAATTATACATTAACTCAAAGAAATGGGAAAATTTTACCAAAATATACCCCTTTAAAATGGCCTAGATAAAGGTCAAATTACTTTAGAGGTTTATTCTGTAAATGTGAGAATACTTTATAATATTCATGTGTATTAGGGTTCTTCAGAAAAACAGAACTAATAGAATATGTATATATATATTCATATCTAGGATTTATTTCTTTATTTTTGAGACGGAGTCTTGCTCTGTCGCCAGGCTGGAGTGCAGTGGTACAATCTCGGCTCACTGCAACCTCTGCCTCCTGGGTTCAAGCGATTCTCCTGCCTCAGCCTCCCAAGTATCTGGGACTACAGGCGTGCCATCACACCCAGCTAGTTTTTGTATTTTTAGTAGAGACGGGGTTTCACCGTGTTGGCCAGGATGGTCTTGATCTCCTGACCTCATGATCTGCCTGCCTCGGCCACCCAAAGTACTGGGATTACAGGCATGAGCCACTGTGCCTGGCCAATTTATAATTTATATCTAGAATTTATTTATAGGGATATTTATTACAGGGCATTGGCTTACGTAATTATGGAGGCTGAGAAGTACCATGATCTGCCATATGCAAACTGGGGACACAGGAAAGCTGATATGGTAGTTTGAAGCCCTGAGAGTTGAAGAGCCAATGGTATCAATTCCAGTCTACCTCTGAACACCTGAGAACCAGGAGTACTGAGGGCAGGGGATTGATGCCCCTACTGAAGTAATCAGGCAGAGAGTGAATTCAACCTTCCTCCACCTTTTAGTTCTATTCAGCCCTCAAAGTATTGGATGATGCCCACCACATTGGGGAGAACCATCTGCTTTACTCAGTCCACGAATTCAAATGCTAATTTCTTGTGAATACACCCTCAGAGATACACCCAGATACAATGTTTAACCAGCTAGCTAGGCATCCTGTGCCCAGTCAGGTTGACATATAAAGTTAACCATCACACCATGTTATTTAAATTGCTCCAAGTTATATAAATTATTAGGATATTTACTAGTTTTTAAAACAAGGTTAACAAAACATGACAAAGAAAATACAGACTAATCTCATAGATACGTGGAAAAATTAAAAATATAGTAGTACTAAATTTGAAC
>NW_012108987.1:0-1340 GCF_000951045.1 Mandrillus leucophaeus | reverse complement strand
TCCATTTCCAAAAAAAAAATATAATCCCTAGTGGCTAATGTAGCTTATCAGTCATAAATTCATTCATATATATATATACACACACATATATATATTTTTTTTTTTTTTTTGAGATGGAGTCTTGCTCTTTCACTCAGGCTGGAGTGAAGTGGCGCAATCTTGGCTCACTGCAACCTCTGCCTCCTGGGTTCAAGTGATTCTCCTGCCTCAGCCAACCAAGTAACTGGGGTTACAGACGCCCGCCACCACGCCCAGCTAATTTTTGTATTTTTAATAGAGACGGGGTTTCGCCATGTTGGCCAGGCTAGTCATGAACATCTGATCTCAGGTGATCCATCCCCCTCGGTCTCCCAGAGTTCTAGGATTGCAGGCGTGAGCCACCGCGCCTTACCCGCTTATATATTTTTAAATCAGCTATTCATTACTTCCAAAAATATGCATTGAGGATTATCTAGGTGGCTGACCCTGTGTGGGGCATGCAGAGACAAATAAGACATCATTCTTGCCTTGAAGGCATTCAGTCTGATGGAGTTTTCAGTCTCAGAGATATGAACAGTGTTCTGGTAAGAATTAGGCCCAGGCCAGGCGCCGTGGCTCTCGCCTGTAATCCCAGCACTGTGGGAAGCTGAGGCTGGTGGATCACCTGCGGTCAGGAGTTCAAGACCAGTCTGGCCAACATGAGAAACCCCATCTCTACTAAAACTACAAAAATTAACTGGTCATAGTGGCTCACACCTGTAGTCCTGCCTACTCGGGAGGCTGAGCCAGAAGAATCACTTGAACCCAGGAGGCGGAGGTTGTAGTGAGTCGAGATTGCACCATTGCACTCTAGCCTGGGCAACAGAGCGAGACTCCATCCCCCCCCCAAAAAAAATTACAGATACAAAAATTAGCCAGGCATGATGGCATGCACCTGTAATCCCAGCTACTCAGAAAGCTGAGGTAGGAGAATCACTTTTTTTTTTTTTGAGACAGAATCTTGATCTGTTGCCCAGGCTGGAGTGCAGTGACGCAACCTCGGCTTGCCCAAACCTCTGCCTCCTGGGTTCAAGCAGTTCTTCTGCCTCAGCCTCCCGAGTCGCTGGGATTAAAGGTGCCTGCCACCACATCTGGCTAATTTTTTTGGATTTTTAGTAAAGACGGGGTTACACCATGTTGGCCAGTCTTGTTTTGAACTCCTGACAGTGATCCACCTGCCTCGGCCTCCCAAAGTGTCAGGATTACAGGCGTGAGCCACCGTGCCAGGCCGAGAATCACTTTAACCTGAGAGGCGGAGGTTGCAGTGACCCGAAATGGTGCCATTGCACGCCAGCCTGAGCAACAAGAGTGAAACTCCATCT
>NW_012108986.1:1025111-1025403 GCF_000951045.1 Mandrillus leucophaeus | reverse complement strand
TTATGCACATGTACCCTACAACTTAAAGTATAAGAATAATAATAAATTAATTAAAAAAAAAAAAAAAGAACAGAAATGGAGAGAATAACTTCTAAATCGGTAAGCGGAAAAAATGAATATGGAAATTTAAAAAGCAAACCAATCCAAAAAAAGACACAAAGATAAGGAGTGGCAGTTTTGGGGAGAAGTATAGGAAGGGCAGGACAATAGAAGACACAACATAAGATAATAAGGACAATTTAAAATAGATCAGTATGTTACCAGAAAGGGGTCCTGATCCAGACCCCAAGAG
>NW_012108986.1:1024742-1025061 GCF_000951045.1 Mandrillus leucophaeus | reverse complement strand
GGCACAAGTATACATATGTAACAAACCTGCACATTATGCACATGTACCCTACAACTTAAAGTATAATAATAATAAATAAATTTAAAAAAAAAAAGAACAGAAATGGAGAGAATAACTTCTAAATCGGTAAGCAGAAAAAATGAATATGGAAATTTAAAAAGCAAACCAATCCAAAAAAAGACACAAAGATAAGGAGTGGCAGTTTTGGGGAGAAGTATAGGAAAGGCAGGACAATAGAAGACACAACATAAGATAATAAGGACAATTTAAAATAGATCAGTATGTTACCAGAAAGGGGTCCTGATCCAGACCCCAAGAG
>NW_012108986.1:1016556-1018972 GCF_000951045.1 Mandrillus leucophaeus | reverse complement strand
CTTTCCTTGTAAAGGTTAAAGTAGAGGGGACTTCCTTACCATGCTGGATAAAACTGGCTTGTTTGGGGATTTAGCTATCTCTCTTTCTCTCTCTCCTGATTTCTTAGAATGGCAGATAAACAACTTAGTTTCAGTTTGGTGACATAGCACTTCAGCATGAGTCATTCCATTTGGGTTTGGTCTGTTTGGCCTAGTGCAGGAGTTTAGTCCAAACCAATGGCCTCCTATAAATTTTATTTACTACCATCAGGATATTCCAATTTTAAATGTGTATGCACCCAATAAAATACTTACAATCATTCAAAGAAAATCATAAAGCAAAAATTGATAGGAGGAGGAGAAATTGGCCAATATATCATCAAAGTGTGAGACACCAAACATAACTATTGACAGGTCAAGTAACCAAAAACAATAAACATATAAAAGATTTGATAACCCAAACAACAAGCTTGATTTCATGGGTACAAATAGAATCTTGCACCCAAGGATTAGAAACTGCTCATTTTTCTTAATCACTCACAGAAAAACTACTAAAAGTGATCATTTTCTAGGCCCAAAACTAGTTTCAATAAATTCCACAGCCTTGTTATCATACAACTCACATTCTCTGACTATAAATATTAACCCATCAAGTCTGCTCTGCTCATTTAGACTGAAGCATTCTCACTCAAAACCAAAGATCCAGCAATCCTATTACCAACCGTCAGAGACACAGGTTGCCACCTTTGCAATGAAAATGCTTTTAAAAGTAGCTTCTTTACTTATCTTTTTAGATAATTTGCATATGTCAGTTATTCATATACTAATCCTAACAGTTTTTTTAACATCAACTTCTCCTTCTATTGCTTCATATTACCCTTTGATCTTGTAAGCCAAGTTTTTGCAATAATTACCTAAAGTATTTTTTTAACTTAACCCTTGTGATGGTCCTGGTGACCTGTAAATTGAAGGTTGCTTATTAGGCCTTTGGATTTGCAAATTTTGCCCTAGTTAGAATTACGCAGCAGACTGTGGGGGCATAAATGGAACACTGTGAACATTTAAAATAAGTCAAGTTTATTATTATTCCATTAATTCTCATCAGAACAGCAATTTCTATTCATTTCAATAGAAGGCATTTTTATTTATATTGAGCAAATGACATCCTTCTTTAGACTGTAAAATTTGACAAAGAATGCAAATATTATTTCAAAAGGAGAACACAAGTGAGTACCTACGGTTATGTGATACTTAAAAATGTTCCCAATGTACTTTTGTCCACATATATCCCAATTTTATTTATTTTCTAACATAAATTTTCCAATGCGCACGAATTTTTTTTTAACAAACCCATGGTCCTAATCCCTAATGTATCTTTTCCTTGAAAAAAAAAAAGAAAAGCAAACAAGGCTGTCATGGGAATTATTGACTTTAACTGAGGTAAGGAAGGAATCAGAATTACTATACCATAGTGGTAGAAAAATTTAGGTAATCTACCTTCTTAACTTTACAGATGAAGACTATAAGACTTAGGTAGATGAAAATATTTATTCAGGATGCCCTAGATACCTCATAGCTGAGGTCAGACAATGGCAGAGAGAGAGAAGGAAAGGGAGAGGGAGGCGGAGGGGAGGAGGAAGGGGAGGGCAAGACGGAGAGGGAGAAGGGAGGAGGGAGAGAGCGCGGTGGGGTGGATATTTATATTACAACTCCTGGAGAGTCACCCTTGGGATATAACAACAAGAACAAAAAAAACTCAGAGCAAAGAATCGGGGGATCAGAAGGAAGTGAAGAGCAGTGAGCAGCATGACAGCGGAGAGTTCAGAAGGCGATTCAACAGATGTGTTCACAGATACAGTCTTCCTACATTCTCATTTCAGTAAGTCTAGGTATGCATTCACTCATCCATTCCAGTCATTCGACAAATACTAGTGAATTCCTATTGTGTGCTACTAGGCCCATAAATACCTACCTTTGTAGCACTTACATTCTAACAAGACCGTTCTCCCTCATAGCCAGTGCTTCCAGAAATAAGTTTACAGAAACCAGGAACTAAGATGGATTGAGGTAGCTAGGAAGGTCCACACAGTAAGATAAGTATAGAAGGGGTACTTTTAAAAGTTGCATGTCCCACTACAGATTCACCACAATGGCTAAAATTTAAAAGACTGACAATACCAAAGACTGGGATAATGACAATGCCAGGTGTTAGGGTAACATGGGGTTACTGGAACTCTCACATATTGTTAGAGGGAATGTGAAATAACAAAACCATATTGGAAAAAGATCTGACAGTTCATTTTACAACTAAACACACCTACCTTACAACTCAAAAATTCGAACGTAGGTATTTTACCCAAGAGTAATGAAAATATATGTTCACAGAATGAAACTTGTTCGAGAATTTTCATAGAAGCTCTATTCATCAAGACCAAAA
>NW_012108986.1:1004976-1016026 GCF_000951045.1 Mandrillus leucophaeus | reverse complement strand
ATGAAAAAAATTAAAGTAGAAACTAATAAATCAAAAGACATCTGTATTCAAGGGCTAGAATAATTAATATTGTTAAAATGTCCCAACTACTCACAATGATCTACAGATTCAGTGCAATCCCTATCAAAATCTCAATGATTTTTCACAGGAACAGAAAAAAAAAATGCAAAAGTTCATATGGAACCACAAAAGACTCCGAATAGCTAAAGTAATTTTGAGCAAAAAGGACAAAGCTAAAGGCATGCCACTTCCTGATTTCAAAATATATCACAGAGCTACCATAATAAAAACAGTATGAAACTGGCATAAACACACACATATGGTCCAATGAAACAGAATAGAGGGCCCAGAAATAAATGAATACATAGATGGTCAACGGCCTGTCCAAGGGTGCTAAGGATATGCAATGAGGAAAGATAGTCTCTTCAATAAATTGTACTGGGAAAATTGGATATCCACAAACATAAAAACAAAATAACTACCATATGACCCAGAAATGCCGCTTCTGTGAATATACCCAAAGGTATTGAAATCTGTATCTCAAAGAGATACCTGCACTCTCATGTTCATTGCAGCATTGCAACATTATTCACAATAGCCAAAACATGGAAGGAACCTAAATATCTCTCAACTAATGAAAGGATAAAGATAATGTGGTAAATATGCACATATATAATGGAATATTATTCAGCCCTTAAAAAGAAAGAAATCCTGCCATTCGTGACAATATAGATAGAGCTGGAGGACATTATGCCTAGCAAAATAAACAAGACACAGAAAGAGAAATACTGTATGACCTCATATGAACTCTCTTATATGTGGAATCTAAAATACTCAATTTCATAGTAGTAGAGAGTAGGATGGGGGTTACCAGGGCCTGGAGGAAAGGGATAATGGGGAAGTGTAAGTCAAGGGTACAAAACTTCCATTATGCAAAATGAGTAAGTCCTAGAAATCTACTGTATGGCATAATGCCTATAGATAATACTATACTTTCTTTAAATTCACCAAATGGTCCTACTTAACATGGGTGCCTTTTTTTTCTTTTTTGTTTTCTTTTCTTTCTTTCTGTTTTTTTGTTTGTTTGTTTGTTTGTTTGTTTTTGAGACAGGGTCTCACTCTGTCGCCCAGGCTGGAGTGCAGTGGCACAATCTTGGCTCACTGCAACCTCCGCCTTCCTGGTTCAAGTGATTCTCCTGCCTCAACCTTCCTGAGTAGCTGGGATTACAGGCACCCACCACCATACCCGGCTAATTTTTGTATTTTTAGTAGATACGGGGTTTCACCATGTTGGCCAGACTGGTCTCGAACTCCCAAGCTCAGGTGATCCACCCACCTCAGCCTACCAAAGTGCTGAGATTAAGGCGTGAGCCGCCATGCCCGGCCTCATTAGTGCTTTAACTGTATATTCAAAATAAAACATAACTCTAAACAAATACTGAACTCAAGTTAACATATATATTCTGAAGTACTGTTTTTAGGAGAAAGTTTCTGGCTGTCTAGAAATTATTTTGAAATACATCCTAAAAATAAGAAGGTTTTATTGATAAATAAGTGGAGGAATATGTTACGAAGCAGGCATAGTAAAACGTTAAAGGTAGAATCTAGATAGTGGGCATATGAGTGTTGACTGTAAAATGAGTGTTCACTGTAAAATTCTTTTAATTTTTCTGTTTGTTTAAAGTGTTTCATAATAAAATATTGGGGGAAATTGTATGTCATGTTTGTTTCACATAGGAAGACTTTCTATTTTCATACTAAATATTTTTTATGGCTTTATGTCAAATTCTGCCTTACTGCTTTAACTTGAAATATGCCTAAGTATATGTGTGTGTGTATATATATATATCAGTGTTATATAGTTGATGCATTATATAGTTAATAGTTAGATAGTTCATGTATGAATCCAGCCAGATAGAATATCTTTGAAAAGATCTATCTGACTGGGATGTACATATTAGAGATTGACACACTTGACTAATTAAGCTAATCTTAGGAAATCAATAAGAGGCCATCTAATTAAATTACAAATCTTACCTTTGGTTATGCATATCTAGGTGTAAGATGTGACTGAGAAAAGAATCCTAAAATAAATCTCAAAGCATCAGGGCAGAAAACTTCCAGTTAACATAGCAGACTATTTAATATACAAAAAAAAATTAGTTCAAGCCAAACCCTTGATATTTGGAAAATCCATGCCAAAATTTCACACTTGATTGTTATTTTTTAACATCATAAAAAAGAAAATGGGAGAAAGTAATTCTTATGTTTGTTCCTGTTAAAGTAGGACAAACTTTTGAGTGACTTTGGAGGGGACAGTAATCCCAACACTTATCATGGAATTGACCATGTTGGGAGAGAATCTTGTTTCTCTTCACTCTTGGGTAATGTCAGGTTTAATAAATTTCCTTAATTTAAAGAGACCCACAGGTCCAAAACCTGTGACCAAAATAAATCAGGTAATAGGAAATTATAAATTGGAATTTGAAAAGTTAAAATGCAATCCATAAAATTAATTCCATACTTCTTCAAGGTGGTTCTCTTTGACATCAAGTTCACTATAATATTAGTAAGTCCAAGGAAGCCTGCTAGAAAAAAATTATACAGTGGTAACATTTTTATTCTCTTGGCATAGCGATTTTCAAGCACTACCAAAGTGTTAATTATTTTTTCTGTTCCTGTAATAAGGAACTAGGTTAAAAAAAAAAAAAAAAGAGTCCTATGTCCTTCAAAAGGTATTGAATTTCAAAATGAGTGATTTCTTTCTAGATCTGTTTTTGTTTGAATATTAACTTCAACGGCAGTTTGTTTCTTCCTTTGTAAACTTCAACTTCTTACTATTTGAAGATCTTAAAATCTCAAAGTATTTTTACAAGAAAAGACCACCCTTGTTCCAAGATTAATGCCAGTTACCCAAAGTGCTAATGTTATATGTGGCATACCTAGATAAGAAATAAAAGCTTGGCTAGGGCAGGATTCTGTAAAAAGTACTCCTTTTCTGTGTCTGCACAAGATGCTGAAATAGCTAGTTGGAACATACGAAATCTAAATGTCCCTCTATAACAAAACCTGGAGACATTCTCTATATAAATGACTTTTTAAACGGATTCACTGGAAATGCCTGATACAGACCACATTGTCAGAGCTATGTAGAATTACCAAATAGTTCTGGCTGCACAAGAATTCTGAAATATATATACAGATGTCTTCAACTTCTGATGGGGTTACATCACAATAAGCCTATTGGGAAAATATTGTAAGCCAAAAATGCAATTAATACACCTAACCTACCAAACATCATAGCTTAGCCTAGCCTAACTTAAATGTGCTCAGAACACTTACGTTAGTCTACAGTTTGGCAAAATCATCTACTACAAAGCCTGGTTTCTAATAAATTATTGAATATCTCATAATTTATTGAACACCATACTAAAAGTGAAAAACAGAATAGTTGTATGAGTATTCAAAGTATGGTTTCTACTGAATGGATACTGCTTTTATGCCATCATAAAATCAAACCATAATAGATTAAGGACTCTCTGGCTAGCTAAGTGAACGTTATACATTCTTTACTAACCTTTATCATATTCTTTTCTCGTCCTCTTCCTATCTGGTCTGTAATGACCCCAGCCTCTTCATTTGCAATTGTTCAAGTACTGAATTTTTATCAAGTACATTTCTGAGCATACTTGATTTTCTTCAATACCAAATTTCTAGTTCATTTGCCCATTACAATCAACAGTAATTTCCCTATTAAGATGGATTTCAGTTCTCCTCTGTCTCTGCCATGGTTTACATATTCAATAATATAATAATATGTGGGTGAAAAATAGAAGAGATATTCATCTGTTCTGTTTTCCATTCATAAAAACAATTGGATCTAAACTATAGAAGGTTCTCCCATCTGCATAAATACATTTGATCTCTAAAATATTCCCACAAATCAATAGCGTGGTAGTTTAAAAACAGCCTCAAAGTTTTTGCTGCTTCTCTCACTGAGAGGTGGATTCAAATGTCTCTTCCCTTGAACCTGGTTTGGCCTTAGTGACTTGCCTGACAAATATAATGTGGCAACTATAAGATGAGATAGGGCTTCTGAGTTATAGGAAACCTGGCAGCTACCACTTGGGCTGCTATTGCTCTGGGGGAAACCAGCTCTCATGTAAAAATCCGTCTACCTTGAGACGTCCATGCTGTGAGGAAGCCCAAGCTAGTCACATTGAGAGGCTGAATGATAAAAGATACCCAGTCACCCCCAACTGTTCCAATATTACCAGCTGAGGCTCAGACACGTGAGGTAAGGAGCTACCTTGGGCATTCCAAAAGGACACAATGTGGAAAGGAACAGAGGAACCCGGCCAACTGTCAGAATCAAAGTTTCAGACATTTGACCTCAATTGAATCTTTCCAGGTATCTCCAGCCATTCAAGTCATACCAGCTGAGGGCCCAGTCATCATGGAACATAAATGAGTCATCTCTGTTGGGCTTTGCACAAAATTCTGACCCGTAAAACTATAAGCCTAATAAAAATGGTGGTTATTTAAACCACCAAATTTTGGTAACAGCTAGTAAACACCCTCCGTGGGATTGTTTCATCATTTCACAGTGTTTATTAAGAAGTTTACGTTAGCACACATGGTGTTTGCCAGTGCTGTCTATAGAAAGAAAATCTTGATTATATTATATATATAAGGAAAGTTATTATAATTTAATAGTACTATATTCTCCCAAGAATAGTGGTCTTTCAGCGATATAGAAAAAAAGCAAAATGTGTATCTTCTGTTTTCACAGGTATCTGAGATGTTATTATTGGGCAGTTCGAACTTTAATTACCATTGGTGGCCTTCCAGAACCACAAACTTTATTTGAAATTGTTTTTCAACTCTTGAATTTTTTTTCTGGGGTTTTTGTGTTCAGCAGTTTAATTGGTCAGGTAAGTTGAGTATGAATCACTGGATACACAGTGCTGTCATTTTTGAAAGACTAAGAAGTCTTTATAAACTTTATGGAGGAAAAATTAAAATATGTCTGGTTCTTCTTTTTTTTTTTGAACTAACTTTCTTCTATTTTAATGAGTTGAAGGAGGATGTAATTAGATCAACAGTGCTTTTCCATTTTTAAGCCATTAAATCTATCAAAAGACTGTCAGCAAAGAGCATTGGTTTGAACTCTCAGAGAAAGTTGTTTCTTAGTTAACTTTTTACTTGGACCCCAATGAAAACCATTAAAATCTCTTTTATTTACTTAAATTTCAACTATTTTTATAAAATCACTGGGTTATAATTGACTTCAGACGTCATTTAAACCAGAGACTACAAAATGCCATATAAAATAATAAGTTATTGTTTCACAAATGTTTACTATAGCATCTCCTTGTACTTATTCTCAAAAAAGTCAGTCTAGTAAGAAATTAAATACATAAATTATATTGAAGATAGTTGGCACTGACAAAGGATAGAGCCCACATTTTTTTTTTCTTTTTCTTTTTCTTTTTTTTTTTTTGAGACAGGGTCTTGCTCTGCACCCAAGCTGGGGAGTAGTGGCACAAACATGGCTCACTGCAGCCTCAGCCTCCTGGGCTCAAGGGATCTACCCACCCGAGCCTCCCAAGTAGCTGCAACTACAGTTGCACCCCACCACACCCAGCTAATTTTTTTGTAGGACAGGAATCTTTCCAGGTATCTCCAGCCATTCAAGTCATACCAGCTGAGGGCCCAGTCATCATGGAACATAAATGAGTCATCTCTGTTGGGCTTTGCACAAAATTCTGACCCGTAAAACTATAAGCCTAATAAAAATGGTGGTTATTTAAACCACCAAATTTTGGTAACAGCTAGTAAACATCCTCCGTGGGATTGTTTCATCATTTCACAGTGTTTATTAAGAAGTTTACGTTAGCACACATGGTGTTTGCCAGTGCTGTCTATAGAAAGAAAATCTTGATTATATTATATATATAAGGAAAGTTATTATAATTTAATAGTACTATATTCTCCCAAGAATAGTGGTCTTTCAGCGATATAGAAAAAAAGCAAAATGTGTATCTTCTGTTTTCACAGGTATCTGAGATGTTATTATTGGGCAGTTCGAACTTTAATTACCATTGGTGGCCTTCCAGAACCACAAACTTTATTTGAAATTGTTTTTCAACTCTTGAATTTTTTTTCTGGGGTTTTTGTGTTCAGCAGTTTAATTGGTCAGGTAAGTTGAGTATGAATCACTGGATACACAGTGCTGTCATTTTTGAAAGACTAAGAAGTCTTTATAAACTTTATGGAGGAAAAATTAAAATCTGTCTGGTTCTTCTTTTTTTTTGAACTAACTTTCTTCTATTTTAATGAGTTGAAGGAGGATGTAATTAGATCAACAGTGCTTTTCCATTTTTAAGCCATTAAATCTATCAAAAGACTGTTAGCAAAAAGCATTGGTTTGAACTCTCAGAGAAAGTTGTTTCTAAGTTAACTTTTTACTTGGACCCCAATGAAAACCATTCAAATCTCTTTTATTTACTTAAATTTCAACTATTTTTATAAAATCACTGGGTTATAATTGACTTCAGACGTCATTTAAACCAGAGACTACAAAATGCCATATAAAATAATAAGTTATTGTTTCACAAATGTTTACTATAGCATCTCCTTGTACTTATTCTCAAAAAAGTCAGTCTAGTAAGAAATTAAATACATAAATTATATTGAAGATAGTTGGCACTGACAAAGGATAGAGCCCACATTTTTTTTTTCTTTTTCTTTTTCTTTTTTTTTTTTTGAGACAGGGTCTTGCTCTGCACCCAAGCTGGGGAGTAGTGGCACAAACATGGCTCACTGCAGCCTCAGCCTCCTGGGCTCAAGGGATCTACCCACCCGAGCCTCCCAAGTAGCTACAACTACAGTTGCACCCCACCACACCCAGCTAATTTTTTTGTAGGACAGGTGGATAGTGGCCTGAATGTAAGAGCCCATGTAAGAACCTGATGCAGAAGGCAGTTGGGATATGGGTTCCAGATAGTTAGTTTACATATATGGAAGACACACTCTCAGGAGATTTGGCCACCATCTCTAGTAATTACCTAACCCTGGGAGAAACAAGCAAGGCCTTGGCCAGCAAGTTCCCTGATACTAACATATCAAAACATAGAAAATAAAACAGGTTAATACAGATATACAGGGATATGGCAGCTCCAGCCTTAACATGTTAATGGAATACAGAGAGGGGTAGTAAAGGAAACTCTATGTAGAAAATATTTAGGTTTAGGAAGATGAACACTAAGAGTTAAAAATTGTAAGTATAAAATATCATTATCTTCATGACTGGGGAGATTATATTAACAATGTTTAAAATAGGAAGCTGGTTTGAGAGATTCTAAATTCAAATCCATTTGAATATAAATCGCAAAAATCACATTTTAAAAAAATTTCTCATAAAATCAATGTGAAGGTGTCATATCACAGTCAATATTTTCTCTATTTTACAGATGAGAAAACTACAGTTTAAAGAGATTAAGAAGCATCCCTGATTCATACATGTAGTTCATATGGTCATATGGTAGAACCATATATAACAACACTGATAAAAACAGTAAAATTTAACACGTATTGAGCACTTACTGTGTGCAAGGCGATTTTCACATCAAAACTAAAATACTATTTCTAGCACCAGTTCCATTATCTTGCCACTCAAAGTGTAATCTTTGGACAAGCAGCAGCAGCAGCACTTGAGAAATTCAGAGTTCAGGCCCCACCTGAGACTAATGAGTCAGAACTTGCATTTTAACAAAATCGTTAAGTGATTCATATACACACGAATGTTTGAGAAGCACCACACCACATCTGCTTTTAAATTGGATTCGAGGTTCCAATAGGAACAAGAAGGAATACCAAGTCACTAAAAATGTGGTCACAGAGCACAAGAGAAAGATTGAGGCTAGAGATACGATGTGTGCCTCGAACTGTCATAGTGAATAAAAGATGCTGAGCAAGGGAACAGATAGAAATAAAAGTTTAAAAGCCTGGGACAAAAAAACCAAAACCAAAAACAAAACCCTCCACTCACTCAAAATTCCCACATGGAGACTATACCCTGGAGCTAACCATCACTT
Source organism: Mandrillus leucophaeus (assembly GCF_000951045.1). Taxonomy (NCBI): domain Eukaryota; kingdom Metazoa; phylum Chordata; class Mammalia; order Primates; family Cercopithecidae; genus Mandrillus; species Mandrillus leucophaeus. Next base: position 1,007,927 of record NW_012108986.1, on the reverse strand, counting down.
TTTTTTTTTCTTTAAGAGAGAGAGTCTGGCTCTGTTGCCCAGGCTAAGGTGTAGTGGCTTAATCATAGCTCACTGTAGCCTCAAAATCCTGGGCTCGAGCAATCCTCTCACCTCAGCCTCCCAGGTGTCTGGTACTACAGGTGCATGGCATCATGCCTGGCTAATTCTTTTCTTCATTTATTTTTTTGTAGAAACAGAGTCTCACTATGTTGCCCAGGCTGGTCTTGATCTCCTGGCCTCAAGTAATTCCCCCACCTCATCTCCCAAAATGCTGACATTACAGACATGAGCCACTGCACCCAGCCAATCATCACATTTTAACTACAATATTCTATTTTCTGACACAACTCACAGAAACGGACATTTTTCTTCCTCTCATGCTCTCACATACTTCCCTAGCCTGGAATCCATCATAGAATATACATCCTCCTCAACTCCTACAACAACAAAACCCAACATTGCTGAAGGATATCACACAACCCATTCAAATTACTGTCACTACAAATTCTTGGAGCCTCAACAGCAATCAATAATGCTTTTAATAGTCCTTGCTTCCCAACTTAACACTCTATTAAATCTCCAAGCCCTCTCCTAACATACCAAGTCCCCCAGCCTTTGGTGACTAGGTAATGTAAGTTATCAGTCAAGAACGGCATGGAAAAGTGAGATCTAGGAATTGGGATTGTTGAGGAATATTTGGAAGAGCCCCTGAGGAGTAAGAGACTGAAAAAGATATATACAGTTGGACTGGCTGCATAGCTCCTCAACAGATAGTTTTAATTTGTAGAAGTTTAATGACTCTAAAAATGGAAACTGAGGAGGGCATCACAATTAAAAAGAAGCATTTGAGCTAGACTTCCAAGAATGAGTCGTTTTTCCATAAGCAGAAAAGGCTCAACAGCTACTAAAATGAACGAGCAAAGTCTTAGGAGTGTGAAAGTGAGGCCCTGGTTTTCCTGCCTATTATAAACCCACAGTCAAAACATATTTACAGCCACTCACCTCCCTCTATGTGAGAAGAAGAGTTGAGCTATATATCTTTTTTGTGCTGAGACCTTAAAGATCAGCTTTTAACCTAGAGTGGGTTTTTATGGGTGAGTTATAAACATCCAAGAACTAAAACCTGACAGTTTCTTAAGAATTGTCACAGCAGTAGATGATGCTACAGTAATTTCAGCACATTTCAACTTCTGCTGAATACCATGCCTTAAGCATGATGAGATTTGATTTTATCTGTCTAAACAACACAAAGGGAAGTACAGAGGTTGCAATTTCATGATGAATTGAGTCTATATAGCCAGCTACACTGGATAATCTATGAAGGATGCATTCAAAGTAAGACTCACCAAAATGGACTAGCCATTCTGCCAGACAATTGCTCAACTTTTATTGCACATTCCTTGCATAAGCACAGCTGTATAATTTTTTCAATGTACACTAACATTTCTACAGTGAAATACAAGTTTGCAGAGAAGATTATATGCAGTCCTATGCATTACATGGCTGAATTCTCACTTGGTTTGTCCTACAGGTCTTATTGTTGTCCTTATTGGATCAGAGAGAGAATATAATTTGCCCAATATTTTATGGAAGTGGGTGATATTAGGACCCAATATCAGTGTATTTAAAGTCATGTAATCCACTGCTGGAAAGTTAAGTCTGGGCAAGAATAAATAAAAATAAATGAATGAATAAAATCAAGTAATCAGGGCATTAGAAGGGAGTATATCATGTGGAAAACATGTAATGTGACTTTTATGAACTCATTTCCTCTGCTGGGTGTGGAGTAACCATATTTGTGGTTTTAGATGAGAGATGTGATTGGGGCAGCTACAGCCAATCAGAACTACTTCCGCGCCTGCATGGATGATACCATTGCCTACATGAACAATTACTCCATTCCTAAACTTGTGCAAAAGCGAGTGCGGACTTGGTATGAATATACATGGGACTCTCAGCGAATGCTAGGTAAGCATGGCAGATTACTAATTAAATTCCTGTAAACCTTGTCATATGATGAAAATTCTGTAAGGTAGCAGAGACTAATTGGATTTGAACAAAAGGTTGAAAAACAACTAAATGATCCTTAAAGCATTCGTTTAATACTACAGGGTTTTGTTTTGGTTTTTTTGTTTTGTTTTGTTTTTACTTAAATATAAAGCCATATCTTACTGATTTTGAAAACCTTGGAAGAGAAAAGGCTAAATTTTAATCAGCATCTTCTGGATGCTGGCTATTACACACATTGTCTCATATAGTCACACATACAAAAAAGGAAGTGGGAAAATTAGGCATTGTCTATCCCTTTTAAGGGAAGAGAATGGAGGCTCCTAACTGAGAAATTTGGCCAAAGACACAGAGCCAGCACATGGTCTAATTAGAACTCAGACCTGCATCTTCCAAACCCTTGCTCTTACTGCAATATTACTCTCTTACCCAGAACACAGTGCAAGTGGAGGTTAACAATGCCAACCCTCACTCCACAGTCAGAAATCCACATATAACTTTTGAGGCCAGGTGTGGTGGCTCACTCCTATAATCTCAGCATTTTGGGAGGCCAAGACAGGGAGATCACTTGAGATCAGGAGTTCAAGACCAGGCTGGCCAATATGGTAAAACTCTGTCTCTACTGAGAATACAAAAATTAGCAGAGTGTGGTGATGCACCACTACCCTCCAGCCTAGGCAACAGAGCCAGACTCTGCCTCAAAATAAAAGAAAGAAATCCACATATAACTTTTGACTCCCTCAAAACTGAACTACTAATAGCCTACTGTTAACTAGAAGACTTACTGATAATATACACAGTCGATTAACACACATTTTGTATGTTATGTGTATTACATACCATATTCTTACAATAAACTAGAGAAAACAAAATGTTATTAGGAAAATTATAAAGAAAAGAACTCTACTTACTAGTCATTTAGTGACAGTAGATCATCATAAAGG
>NW_012108986.1:1000157-1001816 GCF_000951045.1 Mandrillus leucophaeus | reverse complement strand
ATCTTGCCACTCAAAGTGTAATCTTTGGACAAGCAGCAGCAGCAGCACTTGAGAAATTCAGAGTTCAGGCCCCACCTGAGACTAATGAGTCAGAACTTGCATTTTAACAAAATCGTTAAGTGATTCATATACACACGAATGTTTGAGAAGCACCACACCACATCTGCTTTTAAATTGGATTCGAGGTTCCAATAGGAACAAGAAGGAATACCAAGTCACTAAAAATGTGGTCACAGAGCACAAGAGAAAGATTGAGGCTAGAGATACGATGTGTGCCTCGAACTGTCATAGTGAATAAAAGATGCTGAGCAAGGGAACAGATAGAAATAAAAGTTTAAAAGCCTGGGACAAAAAAACCAAAACCAAAAACAAAACCCTCCACTCACTCAAAATTCCCACATGGAGACTATACCCTGGAGCTAACCATCACTTTTTTTTTTCTTTAAGAGAGAGGGTCTGGCTCTGTTGCCCAGGCTAAGGTGTAGTGGCTTAATCATAGCTCACTGTAGCCTCAAAATCCTGGGCTCGAGCAATCCTCTCACCTCAGCCTCCCAGGTGTCTGGTACTACAGGTGCATGGCATCATGCCTGGCTAATTCTTTTCTTCATTTATTTTTTTGTAGAAACAGAGTCTCACTATGTTGCCCAGGCTGGTCTTGATCTCCTGGCCTCAAGTAATTCCCCCACCTCATCTCCCAAAATGCTGACATTACAGACATGAGCCACTGCACCCAGCCAATCATCACATTTTAACTACAATATTCTATTTTCTGACACAACTCACAGAAACGGACATTTTTCTTCCTCTCATGCTCTCACATACTTCCCTAGCCTGGAATCCATCATAGAATATACATCCTCCTCAACTCCTACAACAACAAAACCCAACATTGCTGAAGGATATCACACAACCCATTCAAATTACTGTCACTACAAATTCTTGGAGCCTCAACAGCAATCAATAATGCTTTTAATAGTCCTTGCTTCCCAACTTAACACTCTATTAAATCTCCAAGTCCTCTCCTAACATACCAAGTCCCCCAGCCTTTGGTGACTAGGTAATGTAAGTTATCAGTCAAGAACGGCATGGAAAAGTGAGATCTAGGAATTGGGATTGTTGAGGAATATTTGGAAGAGCCCCTGAGGAGTAAGAGACTGAAAAAGATATATATAGTTGGACTAGCTGCATAGCTCCTCAACAGATAGTTTTAATTTGTAGAAGTTTAATGACTCTAAAAATGGAAACTGAGGAGGGCATCACAATTAAAAAGAAGCATTTGAGCTAGACTTCCAAGAATGAGTCGTTTTTCCATAAGCAGAAAAGGCTCAACAGCTACTAAAATGAACGAGCAAAGTCTTAGGAGTGTGAAAGTGAGGCCCTGGTTTTCCTGCCTATTATAAACCCACAGTCAAAACATATTTACAGCCACTCACCTCCCTCTATGTGAGAGGAAGAGTTGAGCTATATATCTTTTCTGTGCTGAGACCTTAAAGATCAGCTTTTAACCTAGAGTGGGTTTTTATGGGTGAGTTATAAACATCCAAGAACTAAAACCTGACAGTTTCTTAAGAATTGTCACAGCAGTAGATGATGCTACAGTAATTTCAGCACATTTCAACTTCTGCTGAATACTATGCCTTAAGCATGATGAGATTTGAT
>NW_012108986.1:986376-994537 GCF_000951045.1 Mandrillus leucophaeus | reverse complement strand
ATAATGCACTGCTAGTTGACAATAATGAAACTCAACTTTTAGTTTGTTCTCACCATATGAAAATAGGAATTAGTGCCACTAAGAAACCAAAAATGCTCCAGAGTGCAAATTACAATGAAATTCTCAAAGCACAAAGGTTCCTAAGAGTAGACAGAAACCACTGGTTATTATGGTAGGATCTTTTCTTCACCTTTCTAACACTCTTAGGAGACTCCAGCCTCGTGTTTAGAATCTCTTCCTGCATGACCAAAACAACATGCCTCTCTCTAGAACATCTGCAGCTACTTGAGGGCATCTGAAGTGGGCAGAAAGAGCAACAAAAGGAGTGGTGCCAGGCTCCTTCCCTCACACCCCTTAGCGAGGGTAGATAATGACTCAACTCCTTGGCTTAGGAGGTAACGAGAGGCAGCCCTCGGAAACAATAAGCTGTTTATATGTGAAGGATTTTTATGTTTAGAATCTATATTTGAATCAAAATAGGGATGTAATATAGCAATTCTTCTCTTTTCTAAATAATATAAGGAAACATCAAAAAATAATCAACTCTCAGAAACTCTTGGCATTCTAAACGTTAAGAACAGGGAATTTTCTGGAGGGGAACAGAAAGACCCTGGGCCTACTGGAGGGTGGAGGGTGGGCGGAGGGAAAGGATCAGGAAAAACAATGAATAGGTACTAAGCTTAATACCTGGGTGACGAAATAATCTGTACAACAAATCTCCATGACACGAGTTTACCTATATAACAAACTTGCACATGAACCCCTGAACTTCAAATACAAGATTTTAAGAAAGGGAAAAAAAAGAATAGGCAATTTTGTTTATGGAACATTTTATCAGCCTGAAAGCCCATCATTCAATTCACATGTAGAAAAATCTGTAATGTATTCACATTCTTCATTGATAATAAGCAAGTAAATAACAATAATTTGAATTTACTCTCTTAGCACATTTTTTCTTTAGATTTCATCCCAGCTGAGCCACCTATTAATTATGCACAATGGAGCAAGTCACTTACAGTTTCTCGGGGCTTCAGTTCTTTTGTTTTTCTTCTTTCTGCAAAGTAGGAATGAGAACACTTACCCTTGGGGTTGTCACAAGGGTCAAACAAGATAATGGGTGTGACAGAGCTCTGTAAGCTCTCCAATGCCACATGGTGCTCATTATTATTTGCCATCCCTTGAATGCTAAGGCTGGAATCAATAGAATCAGAAAACAAGAATTAGATCCTTTGCCCATGCTAGCTTGTTCACTAGCCTTTGTGCTATGGTCATTATGTTTCATATCTAAAGTTTCAGCAAGCATAATGTTCAGGAATCATTCAATACATCATCCAGACTTAAAAATACTTCTTTTCTTGCATAAGCATAATAGTGTTATTGTAATAGGTATGGAGGTCCAATAGAAGTAATGAAAATATAGAATCTGATGCATATAATTATGTATAAAAAGTGTTTGCATTTTGTTTCCTTTATTTTTAAAAATTTTCTACTTGTACCTTGGCAACTTATTTCATTAATTATTCTGCATCGGGGTTTGATGCATTTATCTTTACAAAGATGAGTCCGATTTGCTTAAGACCCTGCCAACTACGGTCCAGTTAGCCCTCGCCATTGATGTGAACTTCAGCATCATCAGCAAAGTCGACTTGTTCAAGGCAAGTGCTTTTTACAGTTAATAGAAAGACACTGTATCTATTTCTCTGTGGAATCTAAGCTCTTGATTTATACAGCATTTATGGGTTTTTTTGCCTTATGTTTTAACAAAGTCAAAATAACCTAGAGAATGTATGTGGAATTAAAGAGTCAAATAAATTACAGGTCTCTCTTCAGCAGACGGCTTATTCTTTAAAAGCCTCTTTCTCTTCTAATTGGTGTCAAAAAAGAAGAGTTCTTCAGACTCTTCTTGCATTAATTTAAATATAATTTAAATTATATGGCTCTATGTCTTTGCTAGTACATGTATCACCTCCCATCTATAAATGTGCCTTGGCAATGCACAACAAATCAGGCTCCAGCTTAGCTCTGTAATGGCCTGAAATCGGAGAATCATACCTAATCATGTCTTCTATTACAAATACGTTGGATTTAGACTCTTAAAATGGCCAAATTTTAATTTAGAAGCTTTTTGTTTCAGGAAAAAAAAGTATAACAAAGAAATTTTTAACTTTTTGAATGTTTTAAGTATTACTAATCTTTTTATGCATTATGTCACATATAAATTTTTCTCACCTAATATTTCCTTCTGGGTATAGCATTCACCGACTTATCCATTCAATTAATTCATTCAAAAAGTATTTATGAAATTCCCACCATGTTTCAGGCACCACTTTAGCCCCTGGGAATATAACAGTTGAAAACAAATACTTACTCAAGTGGAGCTTAAATTCCAGAAGAAGGGAATGAAAAATAAATACATAACATGTGTGGAGGTGATAACGCCTTGAACAAAGTTAAGCAGGTTGTATAGGTTGTTCTCGCATTGCTGTTAAAAAAAATACCTGAGACCGGGTAAATTATAAAGAAAAGATGTTTATTTGGTCATGGTTCTGCAGGCTGTACAGGAAGCATGGTGGCATCTGCCTCTGGGGAGGCTTCAGGGAGCTTTTACTCATGGCAAAGGGCAAAGCAGGGGCAGGCATCTTATACAGCAGGAGCAGGAGCAGTACCAAGGCAGGCGGGGTCAGTGTCACACACTTTTAAACAACCAGATATTATGAGAACTCACTCACTATCATGAGGACAGTATCAAAGGGGATGATGCTAAACCATTCATAGGAAATCCGCCCCTGTGATTTAATCACCTCCCACCAGGCTCCACGTCCAACATTGGGGATTGCAATTCGACAAAGGATTTGGTGGAGACACCGATCCCAGCCATGTCACAGGTAAAGGAGGATGAGCGTGGCACTGGCCAGGAAAGGCCTCTCTGATTAAATGCATTTGAGCACCCAAGCAGAGGACGGCAAGAAGCAAGGGAGTGAGCTATGCAGATATTGGAAGAGGACAGAAAGGAATGAGGACAGGAGGGAATATTACAGGAGGATGGATGACATGATGCCCTGAGCTGGAAACACACTGCAAGGAAGCCAGAGTGGCTGGAGCAAAGGCAGTGGTGAAAGCAAGAGCAGTCAGGGAAGAATGAGAAAAAAAAAGGGAGGCTGAGGCAGGCGGCAGTTAATGGAGGGCCTTGGAGGATCTATAGACTTTATTTATTTATTTAGTTAGAGAAACAGTCTTGCTCTGTTGTCGAGGCTGGAGTACAGTGACACAATCCCAGCCCACTGCAACCTCTGCCTCCGGGTTCAAATGATTCTCCTGCTTCAGCCTCCCAAGTAGTTGGGATTACAGGCATGCACCACCACACCCAACTAATTTTTGTACTTTTAGTAGAGACGGGGTTTCACGATGTTGGCCAGGCTGGTCTTGAACTTCTGACTTCAAGTGGTCTGCCCCCCATCAGCCTCCCAAAGTGCTGGAATTACAGGCATAAGCCACTGTGCCCAGCCTTCTATAGACTTTAAATTATACTCTGAGTTGCAAAGACACTGAGGCTCTTGAGAGGAAAATGACCTATTCAAGACCAGTTTGAACAGGATCTTTCCTGCTGTGTGGAGAAAAGGCCTTAGGAAGCAAATGTGGAAGGCAGGGAGGCCAAATGGAAGTTATCATAACCATCTGTGGAAGAGATGATGGTGACCAGACCCAGGGTTATCGAAGCAGAGTTTTTGAGAAGTGGCCAAATATTGGGTGTATTCAAACCCAAAAATCCCATAGTTTTTCCTGTTTGATTACATGAAGAGGGTAAGAAACAGAAAAGGACCAAAAATGACTCCAAGGGTTTAGATCTGAGGAACAAGAAGAACAAAGATATCATTTGCAAAATAGGAAACTTTAAAGTAAGTGTAGGTTGGATGGGCTGGAAATCAACTCTTTGTTTTCAGATGTTTCTATGGTTTGGATAACGGTGTCCTCCCTAAAAATCATGTGGAAACTCAATCCCTAATGCAACAGCATGAAGACGTGTAGCCTTTTGGGAAGTGATTGAGTCTTGAGGGCTCGACCCTCATGAATGGGTTTAGCACCATTATAAAAGGTCTCAAGGGGAAGGAAGAACTCTCTTGCCCTCCTGGTCTTCCACTATGTAAGGACACAGTGTTCCTCCCATCTGGAGGATGCAGCAACAAGGTATCATCTTGGAAGAAAGAGCAGCCCTCACCAGAGACCAAACCTGCTAATGCCTTAATCTTGGACTTCCCGGTCTTCAGAACTGTGAGAAATACATTTCTGTTATTTATAAATTACCCAGTCTGTGGTGTTCTTTTAATATCAGCACAAAAACAGATGTGTTTGTTTGATGAGGTGACTGTTAGATTCCAGTTGAAAATGTCATGTAGGCACTTTGGTTTATAAATCTGAGTTCGGGGGAGAGGTCCAAGCTGGAGCAATACATTTGGACCTGTCAGCATATTGGTGTATTTCAAGCCAAGGGACTCAATGTGATCACTTAAGATGTAAGTATGGACAGAGGAAAAAATGTTATCCAAACAGAAGGATATGTCTTAAAATTACATAATCAATAATATTAGGAACAAGATGAAGAAGCAGAAGCTGTAGAGTAGAATGGTTAGGCATGGTCACCCCCAGCATTAGGTTAACCCACGACTTTGTAAGTTATTAGAGTTAGGTCAGTATTCTAGGACTCTTTTCCTAGCTATATCCTGTGCTAGATTTCCATCAATATTTTGATGATCATATAAAAGATGTGATTTTCAAATTGGCAGGTGACACAAAGGAAGAAGGAATAGAATAAAATAAATTAATTAAAAAATTTTAAATTACTGAATACTTTGAAACAACAAGCAAAGCTAACAAGATTAACGTCAACAAGCATAAAAGTAAAATTCTAAACTTAGGTCCAAAAGGAAAATATTACAGGCCAGCTACCATGGCTTATGCCAGTAATCCCAGGACTTAGGGAAGTAGAGGCAGGATGATAGCTTGAGCCCAGGAGCTCAAGATTAGCCTGGGCAACATAGCAAGACCCCATTTCTTAAAAAAAAAAAAAAAAAAAACTTAGCTGAGCATGTTGGTACACACCTTTTATCCCAGCTACTTGGGAGGCTGAGGCAGGAGGATTGCTTGAGCCCAGGAGTTCGAGGCCACAGTCAGCCAGGATTGTACCACTATACCCAGCCTGGGTAACAGAGCAAGACCCTGACTCAAATATATATATATGTCTGTGTGTGTGTGTGTGTGTGTGTGTGCACGCGCGTGTGTGTGTGTAGAGAGAGAGAACGAGAGATCTATATATAACAAATGCAAAAGTGCAATAGTTTATAACACTTCTTTTTAGATAGAAGTTTTACTTGATCTCCAACTCCACATGAGTCAGTAGAACCATATGTGGGATTCCCAGACATTTTCACATAATATCGGTTTCTTAATCATTTAAACTACATTTGGATTAGCATATTAAATTGCAAATAACCAGTTTTAAGAAGGATTTTAACAAACTAGAGTATATTCCAGGTAAGGGGTTAAGAGGAGGGGTTGAGCTGTGGACCGAGGATAGTAAAAGGGTAATCTTATAAAATTATTCTGTAATGGTGGAAGTCAGATTAATGAATGCTTCTGGTGGTGAATGGAGATGAGGAGATTAATTAGGAAGAAGCATGAGGGAACTTTGTATGGTCATGGAAATGTTTTTTGTCTTGCTAGGGAAGGTACATAAGTGTATACATTTATCAAAATTGATCCAACTGTCCTTTAAGATCTGTATATTTCATTTTATGTAAATTATTACTCCATTTTCAAAAAAAAAAAAAAAGAAGAAGAAGAATGGCCCCAAAAGAAAATGAGTAGATGCTGAGGATGTTTAGTTGTGAGAAAAATAAACAAATTCAAGGGCAGCGGAAGTTTCATATACTGAAGTCTGTTATATGAACGAGGAATGAGACTTACTCTACATTGTTCTGCAAAATAACACTCAACTGTAAACTCCATTTCTAAGTTGCAGACACCTCTACTGCATATTGATGTATTTGTATGTACACACACGTATACCACGGAATACCAGTCAGCCATAAAAAGGAACAAAATAATGTCATTTGCAGCAACTTGGATGGAGTTGGAGACCATTATTCCTTTTTTTATTGTTTTTTGTTTTTTAAACAATGTCTTGCTCTGTCACCCAGGCTGGAGTGCAGCGGCACAATCTCAGCTCACTGCAACCTCCGCCTCCCGGGTTCAAGTCATTCTCCTGCCTCAGCCTCCTAAGTATCTGGGACTACAGGTGTGTGCCACCACACCCAGCTAATTTTTGTATTTTTAGTAGAGACAGGGTTTCACCATGTTGGCCAGGATGGTCTTAATCTCTTGACCTCATGATCTGCCCATCTCAGCCTCCCAAAGTGCTGGGATTACAGGCATGAGCCACCTCGCCTGGAAGGAGACCATTATTCTAAGTGAAGTAACTCAGGAATAGAAAATCAAATATTGTATATACTTATCTATAAGTGGGAGCTAACCTATGAGGATGCAGGGGCATAAGAATAATATAATGGACTTTGGAGACTCAGGGGGAACTGTGGGAAGAGGGGTGAAGGAAAAAAGGCTACCCAATGGGTATAGTGTACACTGCTTGGGTGACCGGTGCACCAAAATCTCAGAAATCACCACTAAAGAACTTATCTATGTAATCAAAAACCACCTGTTCCCCCAAAAACTATTGAAATTAAATAAAAATTTTTAAAAAGAAAATAGCAGAGTGCCTCATACATAAGAGTAGATATTATAAAAGTTTGTATGTTTTATTTTTAAAATCACATATACATATTTATGTGCATACTAGGCACAATGAAAATATATGTCTTATTATAGGTATGGTCAGAAATGTATGAAAGCCACTAAGCTAAATTATCTTAACAGTGTTTTAAAATATTATAAAACTCTTTATACCTGAATGACGAACTTAATTGAGAATAAGTGACAGTAACCATCCCTTTTCTAAAGGAAAACAAATGCTTTAAATTAGACACCAATGACTTTTATGGGATGAGCTCCTGTTTGGGAAGATATCAGTTTTTTGCCTCATAGTTTTTTTCTTTCTATATGTACTTTTTGGTACTCCACCAAATCAGCAACATCTTATTGAGAAAAAAGGTTAAATCTTCACATCTTGCTAATGTGGTATATAACTTAGATTCATTCTTTCCTGACATTTCTGTTAAAGATACAGTTCTTTCCAGAAAGAACCCATTTACATTTATATTTCTGTTACATGAAAAGGTTTTTTTTTTTTTGTAAAGCCAAGTGAAGTAGAAAATACGTAGGTATGGAATCTTTCTAAATTTGTTTTCATAGAGATGGTCTTAGCAGTTTACACAAATTTATTTTCTTACGAAGGAAATAGGATGAATAGTGATCCTCCACCCTACATTTCATAATTTATACCTGACTGATCCTTGCACTGCTTCTGAACCAGTCTCCTATCTTCACTGAAAGCCACTACGCACCCAGGGAGCTGACTGCACAAAGGAGGGAATGGCCCAGGTGTGGGATCCGTAGGAGCCTATGGAGTGAGAAACTAGAAGCACCTGGGCGAAAGCTCCTAAGCATGGAAAAGGATTAACCTGTTCACTGAAGTTAAAATGAGGCTAGGAGGATGGGTCCTAATTCAATTTGGTGTCCTTATAAGAAGAGGAAATTTGGACACACAGAGACACCACAGGTGCAAGTGCAGAGAGGAAAAGCCATGTAAGGACACAGTGAGAAGGTGGCCATCTGCAAGCCAAGCAGAGAGGCCACAGAAGAAATCAGACCTGCTGATGCCTTGATCTTAAGCGTTTAGCCTCCAGAACTGTGAGAAAATAATTTCTGTTGTTTAAAGCACACACCCTGTATAACTGTGTTATGGCAGCCCTAACAAACTAATACACTTCCAATGAAAGCTTTGTTACTATCCCATTTTACAGAGAGCAAACAACTTACCTGACTGAGGTCATTGAGCTCTAAGCATTGGGACAGTTTGAGCACGGCTTTCTTTACACCACTCTATCATTCTTGTTGTTGTTGTTGTTGTTGAAACAGAGTCTCACTTTGTCGCCCAGGCTGGAGTGCAGTGGCCGGATCTCAGCTCACTGCAAGCTCCGCCTCCCGGGTT
>NW_012108986.1:967949-986279 GCF_000951045.1 Mandrillus leucophaeus | reverse complement strand
TGGGATTACAGGCTTGAGCCACCGCGCCCGGCCCACTCTATTATTCTTACCTTCAGTTCTCTAGCAACCCTATCTGGATAACTGATAAGGTGGGGAGGAACTGGAAAAGTTTCACTAGAGTCAAAAGTCAAGCTGCTCCAGTGCAGTAGCTCATGGCTGTTATCCCAGCACTTTGGGAGGTCAAGGCAAGAGGATTGCCTGAGCCCAGGAGTTCAAGACCAGCCTGGCAACATAGTGAGACCTCATCTTTCAAATAATAGAAAATTTAGCCAGGTGCCTGTAGTCCCTACTACTCAGGAGGCCAAGGCAAGAGGATCACCTGAGCCCAGGAGGCTGAGGCTGCAGTGAGCCATGACTGTGCCTCTATACTCCAGCCTGGGCAACAGAGCGAGACTCTGTCCCAAAAAAAAAAAAAAAAAAGATCAAGACCAAGGCAATCCTTTGGCAATATTCACAGACTAAGACTTGGCACATATCTACAGTCACACACACTTTTCTACTTTCCTGCTAAGAAAAGCCTCTGAATCTCATGCAGGATTTTTCTCCTCTTAATCAAAGCAGGTGGAATTAGAGTCACAGATTTTCACTAAAACTTTGCTTCAATAAATTGTAGTTAATTAGTAAGATTTGCTGCTTCAACATGGGTGATCGGAGATTTGAAATAGCTTAGAGATGAATAGTCAAATTATATATATATTTTAATTTTTCACAAAAATGGTTCCTCTTCCTTGCAGATTTCACGTTATTCCAGGCCCAAGCACAAGTATTAAGCTAATAAGGAGTGATTCATTTCTATGAGATTGGGCAATTTCCCCTCATTTCTGATGATTTATTATTTCGATCTCGATTTTTAAATATATTTTATCAAATTAAATGCTAGGGAAATCACATTTTGCCTCTACCACTGCGTTACCAGAAATGGGAGAAACTTTCATGTTAGTTCTGTTGCGCCACCTAGTGGCTGGTATTAGAAGCGCATACTTTAGAAACAGCCCGCAGTCGGTAGGAAAGCAGGGACCCAGAGATACCAAAATTGGAACGTAGGTACCTTCAGTCTGACAAGGAAGGCACAATGTGTCTATTTGCTGCTCTGGTAATTATGCAGAACCCATCCCAACAGGACACCTCACTGGGATCTTTGACTCATTGTTTGCGATTATGTGGCAAAGAGAACCTGCAAAGGCTGTGACTTCCAAGGAAGAAAGGATGAGAAGGAAGTGTTTTGTGTGTGAGTGACAGACTGAGCCAGGAATAGAACCGGAATGGCAGCATGCTTTCTAACACTCACATGCAGATCCCCAGCAGTGGCATCCTACTTATCTGATATGTCATCACATATATACTCCACAGGGCCTGAAATCAGAACGTGAGAGGGAGACTACAGTGAGATTTGTGTTTCGTTTCTACCAACTTTATTTTTACTCTAATGGTATCAGCAATAAAGTATTGTTGCTAGATTTTTAAAAAATGTTTTGAATAGTGAGTTTATAATCTAAATGAACTCCATTCAACTATATATCCTCAGCAGTTGCTCTGTCGAAAGCACTGAGCCAGACATGGAGGGCTGCTGCCCAGCTACTGCAACCCTGTTGTTTCTGCCCTCTGGAGCCCTTCGATAGGAGGGAAGACACTAAATAAATGACATAATATACTTGGCTGTAAGGGACTCAAAATACATGAGGCACTTATATCAGGACCTGGTACATAGTAAATTACATAGTCATTATTAAATGGAGAAATAAAACTGATGCAACCGTGTGGGAGTTTCTACACAGGTAAAATCAGATTCTTCCTGTGGCCCTGCCTGATCATAGAAAAATTGACTAGATCAGGCGTACCCACCCCAGGGGCACAGACAAGTGCCAGTCGGTGGCCTGTTGGGAACCAGGCAGCAAAGAAGGAGGTGAGTGGTGGGTGAGTGAGAGCAGCTTCATCTGTATTTACAATCACTACTCATTGCTGGTATTATCACCCAAGCTCTGCCTCCTGTCAGATCAGCAGTGGCATTCGATTCTCATAGGAGTGGAGCCCTGTTGTGAACTATGCATGCGAGGGATCTAGGTTGCATGTGCCTTATGAGAATCTTATGCCTGATGATCTGTCACTGTCTCCCATCACCCCCAGATGGGACTGTCTAGTTGCAAGTAAACAAGCTCAGGGCTCCCACTGATTCTACATTATGGTGAGTTGTATAATTATTTTGTTACATATTACAAAGTAATAATAATAGAAAGAAAATGCACAATAAATGTAATGTGCTTGAATCATCCTGAAACCATCCCCCCAACTGCCCATCAGTGAAAAAAAAAATTGTCTTCCACAAAACTGGTCCCTGGTGCCAAAAAGATTGGGGACTGCTGGATTAGATTCATCTTCAGGATTCTAACTCATGACTACCCACTTTGACCCAAACTCCTAGAAAATTAGAACTATTGCCAATTTTCAGGGAAAGTTTGACAGAGATGATTTTTACTAGTGTTGCAAATATTGACTGTAAGTTTAGGTCTAAGTAATATTAATAAATTATGACATCACAGCACTTTGCAAAATTTTTATCACATTTGACTTTGCTGGTCCCAACAGCTACCAATCAGTATCATGCCTCACATAGTCAATGACATGGAGAACTGAATTCAGAATTCCCTGCCCCAGTCATATCACCTATAACGTACTTGTTTAATGAGAAAGGGGTTTAAGATAGAACAAAGCATGTCCCTTTGTAATAAACAGGCTGAGATGGAAAAAGCCCTGAAGACCATTGCTTATACTTGAGAGTGACTTAAATTCACAGTGAGTTATAAAATAGTGATGACATCTTAAGTTCTGTTTCAAAGAAAGCAGAAATGAGCCTAGAAATTGAGAAATTCTATAGGACTAAGAGAGTACACATTCCAAGGAAAAATTTTACCAACCTTACACTTGTATTCAGAGCTTGCCATTATTAAAAGTGGAATTTCCTGGGTACGAGAAACACCATCTAACCTATGGCTCTGTTGTGAATCAAAGTAACATTTCTCCCAACTCCATTCAAATCTCCAATATCCTCATTCAAATCTGTAACACAGCTGTACAGCACTGAATTTCTCATTGTCCAAAATGGAATAATTTCTAACAGCTTCATTCTATATGTCAGCCATTTTTATTTAGCATCCAACATGCCCTAAACCCTGGTGAGACACTGAGAATACAAGAGTGAATAATACAAACACTTTGATCTCAAGTTGCTCCAAGTGTAGATAAAAACACACACTCTGGTGATACTCCTCCTCCAATACCTATCGTACGTGTGACCTTAGAGAAAGTCAACAGGCTTCCTGGGACTCCAGTTCCTATCTAAAAACCAGGAGTGATGACCATCTATTCATTAATGCCAGGCATCAGTGGGAGGCTGGAAGAATTAAACAGGTAAAGATATGACAGTAAAACATAATACAAATGTTACATACTAGTATAATGCTAATGTTGATACTCTCTCAGGTACTCTCACTTTATAGAAAAAAGAGACATTTACAAAGCAATCCTGTCTTTTCATACATCAGAAAATTTCCTAACTAAACAAAATGGAGCTGGGTTACCGAGAGAAAAAGTTGCCCCAGGATGTAATTCTTTTTAAATCACACAATAATGAAGCAATGTATATCTCAAGAAAATAATCATTTTCTGGAGAAAGAAAGAGAATAATAATAGTTCTCAAACACATTATAAAATATAATGACATCACAATGCAAACTTTATTTCACTAGGCCTAAATCCAAATAAGAAGGATTTAGTCCTAAACAAAAGCTGCCCCAAAGCTAGTGGCGTCTTTTCTTAAAGTAATCATTGAGGGACAGAATCACTTAATTGGTGGAACTTAAATTCTAAGTTTTTACTATATACAGCTGCTAGATTCAGTTTGCATGACTTGACCCATGTGCTGTCCAAGTATGTTAATAAAAAGTCATCTTTAGATTGGTTCAAATGTTTTTCTCGGAGGAAATCCAAGCCGTCAGCTGAAAGCTATGGATGTAGATGCTTGTGTGTATTCCTGCCGAGAAAAGTGCTCACTGTTTGTTTATCTATGTTCAGGCTTATCTCCTAGGTTGGTCTCATACTTCCCGTTGATCCGATTTCCTTCACTGGTGCTATCTGCCCCTGAGCCCACCTAAAGAATAAAAGGGGAAAGAAGACTGAACACATTTCTCCGCAAAGGGAGACATTTTATTAAAATTTAAAATTAATAAAAATGAAAGTTGAAGTTTCATCTGTTCTTCTCCCCAGACCCATTCTCCTTTCTTCCTCCCTAGAGGTGGCCACGAAGACCCTCATCTGAGGATGCCCCTCCACTCCTCATCTTTATCATTTTACTTTGTAGTTATATGAACATAAACTGGCAGTAGTGTGTTTAGATTTTTGTAGTTGGAATCATACGGAATATATTCTATATCCAGACTACACTATTGGTTGAATTTAATCATATTTAAATAGATATAGTTTATTTTATTTTTATCTTTATTTTTCCAATTAATTTATTGATTTTTTTAAGACAAGGTCTTACTCTGTCACCCAGGCTGGAGAGCAGTGGTGCAATCTCAGCTCACTGCAACCCCGCCTCCCAGGTTCTAGCGATCTTCCCAGCTGAGCCTCTCAAGCAGCTGGGATTACAGGCACGTGTCACCACGCCCAGCTGATTTTTGTATTTTTAGTAGAGATGGGGTTTCGCCAGGTTGGCCAAGCTGGTCTCAAACTCCTGAGCTCAAGCAATCCGCCCTCCTCAGCCTCCAAAATCTGGGATTACAGGTGTAAGCCACCACACCCAGCCGATCTGTGATTTATTTTAACCATTTTACGATATTCCAATCTACAAATATTCAATATTTTATCTGCCCATAGGTTGACAGTATGTTGTTTCCAATTTTTTCAGTATTGAAAACAATACAGTCTATCCCATGCTATCCACAGGGGATTGGTTCCAGGACCCCCAAGGAAACCAAAATCTGTGGCGTAGTATTTGCAAATAACCTACCCACATCCTCCTGTATACTTTAACTCATCTGTAGATTACTTATAGTACCAAATACAATGTAAATGCTATGTAAATAATAGTTAAACCATATTTCTTGTTTGTATTTTTTTATTGTGGTACTGCTATTTTGTTTTTTTTTTTCTTCTGAATATTCTCCATCCACAGTTGTTTGAATCCGTGGAGGTGGAGTCCATGGAAACGGAGGCCGACTGTGCTGCCACACTGTTATATTTCCTTTCATTTGGTCTTGGGGTTGGGGTCTGTCTGGGGAGAGTGGCCATACACTCCAGCCTTGCCCTCACGGGGCTCCAGAGGATGGGTGGTGGCTATTCTCAGTGTGCCTTTCATGGGATACTTCTTGATCCCAGTCGACGACCTCATGCCTAGGTGGTCGACCATGAACAGACATTTCTCCCACAGGGAATTTATTTATATTGGCTGATGCTCTTGTGGCTTTTGTCTGATCCGTGTCCAGTTTATTCCTATAAGATAGCCACTCCCTAGGAAAACCCTGTACTGGAAAAAAAGTTAGGTTTGGATATGTCAGTCAGGCGAGACACAGGGGAAGCAGCACAACAAAACCCATGAAATAATAGAAGCATTTTTATTAATTACAGATCTCAGAGAGAAGAGGGCAGCACGCCTCACAGGGCCAATGGGAAGGGGGAACACTCGTGCTTAACCAGTGGAGAGAGAGAGAATGGGCCAAAGCCTTCTTGGGATCCAAGGTGTTACCCAGGGAGGTTTCCCAGGGGAAGTTCTGACAGGTTGGTTTACAGCAGACATGAGTTCCATGAGGTCTTGCTGTGACTGACAGGTAGTCACTGTGGAATATCTGCTCATCTATGTGGGCTCTGAGGGTCAGTGGGGCAATTCTAGTCAGTTGCATCCAGCTGTACCATAGAACGGTGGTCACCAGGAGGCAGTGGTATAAAGCAGATGTCTGGATCAACCATATTGAGGAACTGGAAAGAGGCAGAGAACTGGAAACCGTATCAAGAGTGACTGATTCCGCTTCTAGTATGAGAAAGTTAAACTTATATTCAAAATCGGTGCCAAGGCAACATAAAATTATAAGAATTTACTATACACACACATATTTGTGTGTGTGTGTGTATATACTTATATTCTGATTACTGTGGCAGTAATTCTGATTTTATATATATAATTTTATACATCTAAAATATATGTATTACATATGATTATATTTAAATTATATATATTTTTATAATATATTCCATTATATATTATATGTACATAATATATACATACATAATTTATATATTATAGATATACTTATATAAAATCAGAATTACTGCCACAGGAAAACAGCATTTAAAATCATTAATATTTCCCATGAATACAACTTAACATAGTTGGGAATTTTCATCAAATACATTCTGATAAGAATTGTTCAAGGAATACAAATGTCATTTTTTATTTACAAATTATAATTAAAACCTTAAAAATTAGTGCCAAAACTTCAGATTATTTATATAAAAACAAATATAAGTGGATCTTTTGAGATCTTCTATTTCTGATCATTTACAATGTAAATCTTCTCCACGGATATGAGTGATTGAGAGTTACCTTCATTGCAGAAATATTCCAGACACGTACATGTTCAAGAACTTCCAAGCATATTTCAAGTGGATTTTCTTTACCATATCAAAGACACAAACTTACTTTAGTGGAGAAGATTCAAAAATCAATCCAAAGTTTGTTTGTCTTTTTTCTAAGTGAGTTTTAAATGGATCAGAATACCAATATCTGAAGTGAAATTATTCCGAAATGATGACAGCATTTAAAGAAATTAAGCACTTGGGCTATTTATTTAATTTTTACTGAAAACAAAAGAACCATGCCTTTTAGAAAAAAAAAGAAAAAGTTATGTTTGTAATTTGCTTTAGCAAATATGCTAACCTATCAGACATACTAGGACTAAAACAAATATAAATAAAATGTATATACTTTGTGCAAAGCAAATACATAACAAGCAAAGAAAAGGTAAATTTCCCTCTGCCTAAAAGGGCCTTTGTGCATCTTTACAAATGCAAATCATCCTCATCCTCAAATGATTCAAATTTTATTACCCAAATGAGCACTTTTCTGGTGCCTCCCCTCTCTCCCATCCCACTCCCAAGCAAAATTAACTCTCTTTATCTTACAAGTTTTATGTGTATTTGTGGAATGTTTTATGACATGATTATCTTCTACCATCAATTACAGCTTTTCTGTTTACTTACAAAATCACCCCAACTAAAGTTACTTTCTTTCATCTTTAATTCCTCCAAGGTTGTCATACAAAGCCTTGCTCAAAACAG
This sequence comes from Mandrillus leucophaeus, assembly GCF_000951045.1. Lineage (NCBI taxonomy): Eukaryota > Metazoa > Chordata > Mammalia > Primates > Cercopithecidae > Mandrillus > Mandrillus leucophaeus. The sequence goes on along the minus strand of NW_012108986.1, from coordinate 978,950 downwards.
CTTCTCATCAGTATTTGTTAGACTGTATTAAGAAGATATATCTTCTGGCCTTGGCCTTTTTTTCTGTCCTAAAGAACCAAAAGCTTTACTTTCTGAAGTGATTTTTAAAAATTCTAACACTACATTCATCTGAATACCTCTCACCAATGGCTACTTGGAGATACTTCAATCATAAATTATTAGTTTGCCTTATCAGTCAAGCAACCCTGAAGTCTAAATTTCATATGGATCTAGGTCAAGTGTCTGTTACCGAAGTTATTACAGAAAACTGGTGATTGCTAAAGGAACGATTGTCCGATCCACAAATGAGAGCAGACCCTTAGCTTCTCCTTTCTCTGCCACTGACTCTATAATTAGTTCACAGCAAAACCATGATTCCCTCAAGGGGTGGACAGGACCACCCACAAGAGGAAAGCTATTACATGTTAGCAGCTCTGCAAGAAAATGAGAAAATATATATTTATTGAAAGCAAAAGATTCAAAACTGCTATGTGAGTTTTTGTAGCACCTAAAGATTTTTCTTTAGCTTTTATAGATATAATTATTTAAACAGAAGACAAATATAGACCTATAGCCAAACAAATAGTGTTTCTTACACTATTAAAGTGAATACAAACATTCACCCAACAGATACTGCTTTTGTATCTATTGTGTACATTTTCCCTGCCTTAAGAAGATAATTGAGTTGAAGAAGAAAGATAGACAAGCCTGCAATGTTAAATAATAATATCTAACAATGGTATGAAACATGTTTTAAGAAAGAAAAATATCTAGCAAAGATTTTGATCTATGTTGGTCCTAATATACTAACAATCTATTATTAGTATATTACCATTAATAGCTGTCATTAAGTATATTAAGTTTTTGTTATAAGTACCATTTTTATCCCCATTTTACATGTTAGTAAACTGAGGCATGAGAGGTTATGTAGCAATATGTAGCAGAGACAGGATTCACACCCAAGTCTATCTGAGCAAGATCTAAATCCTTGCCATTATACTATAGGTATTTTTTTTCTAAATTTTGGGTCATGACAAGTCCATAGCCATTGGCAGTTAATATTTTTATGTTAATACAAACAATATATATTACTGTTTATTTTCATTGAGTTTTGAATTCATTTGGAATATTAGCCTTTTAGTTGTTTCTATAAGAATTATTTTTCTTTTTATATAGGGTTGTGATACACAGATGATTTATGACATGTTGCTAAGATTGAAATCCATTCTCTATTTGCCTGGTGACTTTGTCTGCAAAAAGGTGAGTGTATGCTATTTTTCAAATGCACAACTAATAAATGAATTTGAGGATTTCAGACATAAGTCAAGAGCATTGTTTAAACAAAATTTGTTCAGGGTGAATTCCATAGTATAGAAATTATTATGATGTATAGCTCTGTACAGCAATAATGCGCCCTCAGAGTTCACAAAGGAATAAGACAATATGGATTTCACTACTCATATTATAGGATAGAAGTATGGGTAGCCTGAAAAACTGCTTTGTATAAATGTTAATTATCAATTGTCACAGCTCATTAATCTCAAATATTTAAAGTGGAGGCAAAAGTTCTAGAAGCGATAGGTGGTTCAGCCTTTTTTATGTCTTCGGCAAAATATCAGTTACCTTCATTTTGCTCTCCCAAGTAGTGAATAATCAATGCCACATTTTAAAAACCGGTACTGTGCTTTTTATGATTACAAAATAATACATATTCATTATTTTAAAATAGAAAACACATAAAAACATAAGGACATAAATTCCACCATCCAGTAATAACCACTCTTCATATATTTTGGCCTATCTTTTTCTATTGACTGATGGATACAGCTTGTGCTATAAAAGTGGCATCATACTTTACATATGTTTTGAAACATGTTTTGTCATGTAACAATATATCATATGAACATTTTATGTATTAAGTAATCTACAATATGATTTTTTAAAGCTGCATGATATTTCAGTCTAGGGATGTATCAGGATCAATTTTCAAATGTCTGCTATCATAAATAAAACAAACATCCCGTCAGATAAATATTTTTGCATATTTCTGATCACTAACTTGAAGGGGGAGAAAAGGAATGATGACCCTGGGATTTATATAGTGAGAAACTAAATCAAAGATAAACTCAATAATCAAAATTTAAAAAGAAAAATGAGTAGTTAAAAAAAATGCAAGATGATCCAAGACCTCGGTGAGTTCACAAGCGAATAAAGATGAGAGGCACTTTTATCATTTCAAAATAATGTGTTAAATGCTATGGTCAAAGAAAGCACAAGCTGTTGTAGGACATAAAGGAGGGGCACCTGTCCTTCCTGGTTACTGGTAAGATTTCCTAGAGAAGATAAGGTCTGAGCTAAGTCTTGAAAAATGAATTGGAGTAAACCAAGTGAAAGAGGAAATAGGCGTTCTGGGTAGAGGAAAGAAGTGTGAGCTAAGGCAAAAAGGAAGGAACTGTGTCTATAGAGGGAGTACAGAGAACTATAATAAGGCAAATGTTAGAACAATTTTAGAATGATTTATTCCACAAAACTCAGGAAATGTTTCTCAATACAATGAGCCAGAAACAGTGCTGGGCACTGAGCAAAAAAAAAAAAGATGGTTCTTGTCCTTTAGGGTCCTACCTTTCTAGTGCCATGGTATTCAATTCACAGTGCACATCAGAATCACCTGAATGAAGACGTCTGGGCTCCACCCCTCAGTGATTGATTTGGTCTAGATGGAGCCCATATACCAGTATTATTTAAAAGCTCCCATATGATTCTAAAATGCAGCCAAAACTAAGAACCAGTGGCTTCATGGGAGAGACAAGCAATAAACAAGTGAAATTAAGTCAATGCGTAATTCCAAAATGTGCTAAGTTGTATAAAGGGAAAATAGAAGTTGCCAGAAGAGTATGCAGTGGCAACGACACTTAATTTAGATCCAGGGTTGGGAGATGGGGAGGTTATTAGGTTGTCAGGAGTGACCCTCAAAAAATCTAAAGATAAATAGTTCTTTAGTTTCAAAAAAAGAAGTGGACAGGATGGTATTTTTTATGAAGACTTGGAACCATGAGCCAAGAGGCAAGATGGAGGTTGGCATATCCTAGGAACAGAAGCAAGTGAGTGATGGGCTGTGGTGAAACAGACGAAGTCAAATGGAGTATGAGGTACTTCAAGGCATCAGGTGGAGATGCCAAGTACACAGTGAAAATCAGTCTAATGAGAGAGGATGGAACTGGGGGTTACTGGGAATTGGAATATAAAGGAAACAGACTTCAACAAAAGCTCAAGGAAAGGTCAGAGAAGAGGGCCTTGGCTCTAACTTTGAAGAGCTCCAGTGTTCGTGGAAGAGATCAATTAAGAAGAGTCAGAGAGGGCAACTGAGAAGGAGCTTTCATAGATGAAGGGAGGAAATGGAAGAGAGATTATGATAAAATGGGAACCAAGAATATACAATCCCACACAAATTAGTCCAAGTTAAAATAAGGCAGATTAGTGATATGAAATCAGTTTTATTAAAATGGGAAATACAAGTCACAGTGCAGTCCAAGAACCCCTTGGGGGCAGTGGTGTACTGGAATGACATGACTTTAATGCACCAAAAAATGTCCTTTCATTTGGGGCCAGTAGCAACAGAGATTGAAAATTGTGATAACTCACATAAACTTTAGCACCTGTGCCCCTAAGCAGTGCAAATTTGTTTAACAAAGTATGAAATGCAGAGTAGATGCAACCTTCTCATTTCTAATTTCTTCTTCACATCACATTCATCACTCAATAACAAAAACATCAGTGGAGACAAATGAGGCAGGAAAAGGAATAAATGGGTGGAAAGTAGAAATGAGGAGACATTAGACTGACAAGTCACATTTCTTTAAGAAGGGATTTGCATGATAGTAGATATTGACAGAGAAGAAAGGCTGTTACTTGACAGGACTTCAGGTGGCTGAATTCAGCTTTGTTTTGCTTATCGTTGTCACAAAATATTGAAGGCAAGGAGAAGGAAAAACATATGTTCAATTTGAGGTTATCTATAGAATTTAAGAGATGACGGCATTTGGGGCCAAGTTTGCTGACCTACCTAATCCCCAGGAATTGACTGAGTGGTAGCTTGGGCGGCTTGAAAGAGTGGGAGTTTTCTTCAGATGCTCTAGGGCAGGGCAGAAATCACCTAGAGCTCTTGTTAAAGCATCAGTTTCTAGGACCTCATTCCCAAAAACTCTGATATGTATTTCTGCAGTGAGAACTCTCAGTAAACTGAGAATTTGCACCTCTACACAAGCTCCTAGTGATGCTGCTGCTGCTGACCCAGGAACCACACTTTAAGTAGCACTGCTCTTTTCTGCTGGGGTGCCCTTGAGTGTCACAAAGCCCTCATGAGCCTTAGAAATAGCTTCCTACACAGAAACCCTGAAATTTTGAAGTGCACTCTCTCCAGGGGTTACCTCACTCTACATGAAGCTCTTGTTTTTTCATACTTTCTCCAAATTAGTCCACACACTAACAACCAGAGCTTGGTTCAATCTTATTTTGCACATGCTGTCAGCCCTTATTCTCTGAGGAATGTCTCCTTAATTTGAATGCTAATTAAACTGCAGAAAGGGCTTAAATTAGCCTAGAAATATGCAAGAAATAGTGGAAGTTTTGGTTCGTTGATTATGCCAGATCTCCTTGGAAAATTATTGAAATGAGCATTAAAAAATAATTAAAAGAGCTGAACTGTATTTAAGTACTCACTATGTACTTCTACCTCCAGTCAGTTGTAATAACTGCCTTTGAAAAATCATTCCAGTTCCTTGAGAATTACTTCATGCAAAGAATAAGGAATATGACCCCGTCCTCATCATTACTTCCTAAAGTATCTCTTGGAAAACTAATTTTCAGACATCATGCCTTATTTTTTAAATTATTCATGGCTATTTTATAGGTTTTTAAGAGATCAGTCCCGATACTGGAGTCACCGTTAGATATGGTCTGTCTTCATGTATTATATGGAGTCAGATGACATAGGTGCCACTAGTTCTGGCACTGTCACCTGCGAGCCTTATACGTTTGCTCAAGACACTTAATTTTTTAAACCTCGACTACCAATTTTTAAACAAGAGTAATGATGCTTTTCCTACTTGACTTCACTGGGATTTTTGCAAGAATTAGATGAATGAATATCTATGAAATGCTTTGCAGTTATAAAGTAGCATGTTCTGTTAGAACAAATATAGGAATTAAAATAAGGAGCTATGTAAATGTCAGGTAATGTAATGATTTTTTAAAGTAATATGCAAAGACATGATATTGTTATTAGCATTAATAGTATGTAAATAAATATAACAAGATCCATTTATGTTGGAATTTCTACTTTTATATGTTTTTGAGTATAAATATATGCTTAATATTTTGCACAGGCGAGGTGCGGTGGCTCACGCCTGTAATTCCAACACTTTGGGAGGCCAAGGCAGCAGGATCACATGAGTCCAAGAGTTTAAGACAAGCCTGGACAACATGGCAAAACCCTGTCTCTACAAAAAATACAAAAATTAGCCAGGCATGGTGGCTTATGCCTGTGGTCCCAGCTACTCAGGAGGCTGAGGTGGAAGGATCACTTGAATGTGGGAGGCAGAGGTTGTAGTGAACTGATATCGTGCCACTGGACTCTAGCCTGGGCAACAGAGCAAGACCCTGTCTCAGAGCAAAAACAACCAAAAAATTTTAATTAAAAAAATATTTTGCACAATGCAAAACTTAAACATATTTCTTGCATTGCTCAGTTAGGAGATGTGGGTTCTAGGCTTCCTTTGCTTCTAATTACTGGGTCATACAACTTTAACTAATTAGCTAAGCCAATCTGTGCCTTTGTTTTAATTTCTGTAAAAAGGAAATAATAGTACTTACTTTACCTTCCTTATAAGAGTAATGGGGAGATAAAATAAGAATTTCAGCTTCCTGGATATTAACTAAAAGGTGGATTCTGATAACTTTAAACACAACCCGGCAATTATAAAGCAACAATAGTTGATATTCAGGAAAATAAACCTAGGTATGGAAGGACTTTAAAATCTCCCAGAGAATAGCTAAGTTATATTTTCCTTATTCATAAATGAGTGTCTTCTACATGTCAAGCCTGCGTTCAGCACTGTAACAAAGTTGACATTTTCTCAGCCATCTCGGGGAGTAAACTACAGTCAATATTTTTTTTCTTCCAAAGCATGATGTAGGCTAAATACTTTTTAAAATAAAAATTTAAAAAATCTTTTAATCTCGTGTTGATTTTAGTGTATTCTAATTCTTTCAAAGTATGGTTAATGAGAATATTTGAATAACTCAAATAACCCAGTCCCCTCCTAAGCCAAGTAAGTGAATTTATCTATTAATGATTTTCTTTTTTATATAGCTAAAGGTGATCAAGGCACTACTCATTCAGATATGTAGGCTATCCAAATAGTTTGCCTAGTGTTATGCAATCTGGTCTATTTAAAGTTTAATAGCCTTTCTTGACCTAAGTGCCATTAGATCTCTTGTAAGACATTTATTCTTTTTGGAAGTTAGAGCGAGAAGATGTGTTCCAAGGGCCTCATAACCACCCACTAGTTTGGTGATTTACTTACAAGAACTCATACAATTCAACATAAAGTTATATTTATGGCTTGAGATTTATTATAGCAAAGAATAAAATGCAGGAATAGCAAGAAAAAGATATACACGAGAGAAAATCAGACACAGGCTTACTAGGTCCTATTTCTGTGAGGGTCACATGGATGCATTTTTCTCTCCAGTGGACCACAGAAACATGAGCAAAATATCTCCACCCAGGGAAGCTCATGTTAGTCTTGGGTCCAATGTTCTTAAATGGGGCATATAGCTGCATGACCAGACATGATTCAGACTTCAAAATATGTAGGATGTACACATCGTAAATCTTTGTGATTATATTAAATAGTGTTGACAGCCTGGTACATCCTGCTACATTGGCTCAGGAATATAGAATAACACCATTAACCAGTGGCTATGTGAACATTCCAGGAGTTTAATTCTTAGGGCTTGAACAAATATCATTCCCCTGGTCCCAAGGGTCCCCAAAGATAGGCAAGAACTGAGTAAAACAACCTACTCCATTAATACTTCATCTCAGCATGGAATACTAATAATAACTCAAAGATCTCCTATGCCCCAATTCCCCAAATCAGACCTCGATGACATGGGTAGAAGAATAGAATTGACCCTTGAAAGACTGCAGTCTATACTCTTTGGCTAGACCAAGCAACTTCTACCAAGCATAGTGGTGGTCATCAAAGCAAGGCTTGACCATGCTTAAAATCAATTACTTCTTCTACCCAGGGTCCTTCCTAAAGCAATGTGCTAACTGAAATATCTTCATGTATCCAAGGGAGGCAAACAGTACTCACATGTTGAGAAGTATCATCTTCCTAATCATTTCCTTTCACATGATATGTCTAACCAATGTCTGTAAATACTTTAGGTCTTAAGACAATTACTTTCACACTAATGTTCTTTGCTTCCTTCATTTATATTTACTCCTCTAAAAGAGTTTATATTTCTTAATTTACAGCATAATTGTCAAGAATAAAATAACTACCATTTCCTCTTTATATTTAAAATGTAGGGAGAAATTGGCAAGGAAATGTATATCATCAAGCATGGAGAAGTCCAAGTTCTCGGAGGCCCTGATGGTACTAAAGTTCTGGTTACTCTGAAAGCTGGGTCAGTGTTTGGAGAAATCAGGTATCTGAAAGATACTTCATAAACATTGAAGCCCATCGTTTGTCATAAAAGAAAAATCTTAGGTAGTAAAATAAGTAAAGTTCCTGCTCAGATTTATAAAAGGTTTGATTGTGCTGATAGCATTGGTAAAATAAGGATTTTCATATTTCTATTCATCCCTTCACCAAAAAGACCTGAGGAAAAGAACTGGGTCATTCAGCTCTTTAGTCCAGGACTTAGAGCAGTGCCTGGCATAAAGCAGGTTCCCAGTATATGTTGAATGGATGTGCAAATGAATTAGTTAATGAGAGAAGAGGTTTGGAGGGTTCATTGTTACCAGATTGTTGGAAGACTTGAATGCCTTGCTAACAAGAGGATCTTGAGTAGGCTAGTGATGTGATCATAGCTGTGGGACCAAATTTCCTGAGTTTAAACTCCAGTTTCACCACTACTGGCTTTTTTCCTCTGTTACTTGTCCCCGCTGTTCCTCAGTTTCCTCACCTTAATAATTAGGATAATAATAGAACGTACCTTAAAGTGTTGGTAAATGAGTTAATTCATTAAAAGCACTTAGAACATTGCCTGGCATCTGTTAAGAGCTCAATAAATATTACTTATTTTTACCATTGTTTCTTATTGGCCCGGAAAAGTTTATCCTAGAAAAAGAAAGTCCCCAAGAGGAAAAATATAGACAGCAAATTTAAGCATTTTGTGGGCTAAACACTTCTATATGCATTATCACATTTATTCAACCAAAAAATATTCATTGAGTGCCTAGTACTTGCTAGATTGTCAGGTATTGCTCTTAACTCTAGGAATAAACTATATAAAAAATATTAGACAAGATATGGCCCCTGAAAGAGCTTACAGAACAGTCGGGGAAAACTGATAATAAATAGTCAATTAGCTAGACAAGATGAATTCACATTGTAATAACTGCTATGAAGGAAAAAATGGTTAGAACATAACAGGACACTACTTAGATGCAATGGTCAGGAATGACCTCTCTAGGGAGATAATATTTGAGCTGAGATTTGAAAGAGTAAAGGATCAGCCATTCAGAATTGGGGGAAGAGCCTCTCTGATTACTGAAGGCCTAGAGGTAAAGCAAGTTTGTCTGGTCAATGGGCAGAAAGGTGAATATGGCTGGAGTACAGTGAATAAGAACAGTGGGGAGATGAGGCCAAATAGGTGAGCAAGACCCAGATAACACATGGTCTCTTAGGCCACGATAGGAATTTATGTCTTTTTCTAAATATGAATGAATGCCAGGGTTTTAGGCAAAAGAATGACACACTCTGAATTCTTATTTTAAAAGACAACCTCAACAACTATGTGGAAAAGATACAGTAGAGAAGCGAGAATGAATAGAGACCAATTAGAAGTCAACTGCAGTGGCGCAAGTGCAAGATGATGGTGTCTGGAACTGGGATACTGGCTCATATGATGAAAAGAAAAGTACCCTGTCAGGCAGTTATTAATATATTTATTTCATAATTTATATTTCATATTTTCATAATATATTTATTTCATCTATCCCAAGATGCCAAGTACTATATCTTGCCCAGGACACCATAGCTAATGAATTATAGGGACAACATTCAAACCTGGGTCTTCACGGATCGGGGTCCAGTGATCTTTATACCACGTCACAGAAGAAATTTCCAGTCTCTAATTTCATAGCTGCTAAGAAGTTATCTTCGTGTTCCAGAAATATGGATAATTTTAGATGACTTCATAGGAGCATCGTTAGGGTTTCTTTGGAATGTTGAAGCATGTTATTTCTCTGTTGGAAATGTGGCTTCTCTCTTTAATTTTTTTCTCCTTGTTTAATGACTGATTATTGTTAAGATGATCCTCTGAGGATCTTGCTCCTGGGCAGTGGTGGAAACACTTCTCAGAATGTACAAGACCTGAGTTCTTTGCCTGTTTTCTATCATTTCCTTCCTGGGAGTCCTTGCAAAAGTGATTTAATATTTTGCGACTTAATAATCACTGTAATCTTCAAGGTCATAAAACATGCAACAGTTTAATCTGAAACACTGCAGAAATTAATTAGCTGACCTTTCCCAAGGGTTGAGTACTCCCTGAAGAATAAGCCTTATAAATACAAGTATGTTAATTGCTGATATTATCATGACAGGAAGAACTACTCTAGGAATTGATTCCAGGTGTAGCTGAGTTGCAACTGAAAGTAATCCTAGATTCCTGACAGCAGCTTCTCAAATAAATCTCCTATTACCCATTTGGTTTCTAAGGCCAAATTGAAGCCGGTAGAATGGACAAGCTTTAAACCTGCTCAGTAGTTTGGTTGATTCAAGTGAAAGGGAGCTTTTTGCCTTGATTCTCTTTTTGGCTGTGGTTATGGGAAAACAGGATGCATCTGCCTCTTTCCAGATACCCACAGGCTTCACAGGCCCACAGCTGTCATACACCCCTGAAGCTCTAGTCATTTATTCCAGAGCTGGAGGCATGCCTGCCAAACATCCAGATACTGGAAAGATCTAGTAATAGTGTTTACTACTCAAAAATGCTGTGACCTTTGTTAAAATGAGCTCAATCCAGCACTATCATGTAGCCTTTAAAAGAGTTCTTTTTCCTCAGGAAAAAAATGAAGAAAAAAATTAAGGGCTTTCAAGGACATTATATATTAATCCAAAAGAGCAAAACCCTGACTAAAATATAGATTTACAGCCTGTCACAGAGAAAACCCAGACCACATTTCCAATTAACATCTGAAGAGTGCAGATACCCCATTTCTAAAAGAGAGACCCAGGGTCTGCTGAGGGATGGCCCTGTGGTGGTTCCGACTCCATCATTTTCCTTACACATGCATTTAGTCCCAAGTCTTATTCCCTGAATGTATTTAACCACTTCCTGTCTGCATTCTGTTTCTGTTAAAATGACATTTTTCTTAAAACACATCTGAGTTTTTATTTCTTGTGTTGCCATTATTATTTCAATAGGATTTTCTGTTGGTTTCATCTCTCTTCAGAATATCCTCCCCCAGGAAATTTTTCATTCATCCTTCAAATGATACCTTTTTGAAGCGATCTTTAACCCCTAAAACAACTAGTTGCTCTTTATTCTATGCTTCCATAGCATTTCATTCGTGCCTTTATTACAGTAATTACTACTGATTTATAATTAATTTGTTCAGACAGGTCTCTCCAACAGACTGAGCTACTGAAATATAAGAACTAGAGGCCGGGTACAGTGGCTCACACCTGTAATCCCAGCACTTTGGGATGCTGAGGTGGGCGGATCACGAGGCCAGGGGATCGAGACCGTCCTGGCTAACAC
>NW_012108986.1:898820-967740 GCF_000951045.1 Mandrillus leucophaeus | reverse complement strand
AAAAAAAAAAAAAAAAAAGAACTAGAATTTATCTTCAGATCACCAGCAGCTACATAAACACTATATACTAAGTGGTGATTTTTACTTATATCCTACCTCCATTCAAAAATAATTTGCAGCAGCTCTTCAGCAATTTTAATTAATTATTTAACTGTGATTTGATAGAAACAAAAAAAATTATATTTGGGTCCCCTTATGGCATAGTGTGAAAGTGACTCAAAGAAGGCCGTGTATTCCTTCTTGGCCAGGCACAGTGTCAGCCATGAGGGTACAAAGGAGAACAAGAAACAATCACTGTCCTCAAGGGCTTTAGAGGAGACTTCAATACCCGGTGATTAAATGTATGGATTGTGTCCCAGGAAGACAGTGTGTACAGGATGCTGTGGGGGACAAAGTTTTCACAAGGACCAGTGCGTCCTTTGGATCTGGCAATTACTAGAGGTTATTTGGGAACCAAAAGCTGAACTTTCAGTGGTCCTCAAATGATGTGTGCACACAGGTCAGTCCTAGAAACCCCTACTGAGGGGTATGTAAAGGATAATTGACACGATGCCTGTAGTGAGTTGAATGGCGTCTCCCACAAAGATAAGTCGACATCCTCATCCTAGGAACTTGTGTATGTGACCCACCTTGAAAAAAAGGGTCAGGGTCTTTGAAGATGTAATTAAGTTAAGGATCTCAGGATGAGTTCATCCTGAATTATCTTGAAGGGCCCCGAGTTCAATGACAAAGAGGGTTCTTTTTCCTAAAGACACTTTTTATAAATGTCTTTATAAAAGACATAAGAGGAGAAGGCCATGTGAAGACTGAGGGCAGAAACTGGAGTATGCAGCCATAGCCAAGAAATGCCTGGCAACACTACAAGCTGAAAGAGGCAAGAAAAGATTTTCACTGGAGTCTTTAGAGGAAATACAGCCCTGCTGATATTTTGATTTTGGACTTCTGGCCTCCAGAACTCTGAGATAATAAATTTTTGTGGTTGTAGGTCACTTGTTTTGTGCTAATTTGTTATAGCAGCCCTAGGAAATGAATACAATACCAAATTATTTAAATTGTCCACTTTCAAAATTTTACTGGGGATAAACAAAAACATGCTTGACACTCCACTTCACCCTACATGGCCACTCCACCTCCAACACCTGTCAATACCATCTAAGAAGGTCTCAAATCATTTGTATCTTACGTTCTCCACTGCCACTACTTCAGTTCATCCATCTCTCACTGGACACTATAGTGGCTTACTTCAAGTCACTCAAATCCCATAACCATATCCTCCACAATCAGTCTCCACTCTGCAGCCAGAGGGATCTTTTGGAAACACAGATCTGATCATATCACTGCCCTCCCACTTAAAACCATTCAATGTTTTCATGCCATCTTTAGGAATAAGAACAAAGTGATTTTTCTTATCTATGAGATCCTGTAGAGTCTAGCCCCTGCCCACCTCTCTACTTCAGGTTGCACCTGACTTGCCTTGCTCTCTTTATTTTATTTTATTTCATTTTATTTTATTTATTTGAGATGGAGTCTCACTCTGTCACCCAGGCTGGAGCAGTGGCACATCTCAACTCACTGCAACCTCTACTTCCCATGTTCAAGCAATTCTCCAACCTCAGCCTCCCAAGTAACTGGGATTACAGGTCTTGCCATCATGCATGGCTAATTTTTGTATTTTTGTAGAGACAGGCTTTCATCATGTTGGCCAGGCTAGTCTTGAACTCCTGACCTCAGGTGATCCATCTGCCTCAGCCTCCCAAAGTGCTGGGATTTCAGGTACAAGCCACTGCGCCTAGCTGTCCTTACTGTCTTTAATCCAAACACCCATTGTCTTCCCATTCCTTGAATGCACCACACTCTATCCAGTCACAGGGAGTTTTTTGCACATTCTATTACCTCTACCTGGATGCTTTCCCCACCCTTTTACCAAGATCTCAGCTTCTTTCAGGCCTTCCTGGATTGCCCACTATAGGGGCCTCCCAGGTCTCCTTGCCATACACTTTCATCCAATGATGTTCCTTTCTTTTGGAGCACTTATCTTTGTAACTATACATGCATTTGTGCATTTATTTCTTCACTGTTTTTCTTCTTTCCTAAATTGCAAGCACCAGAACTACCACCTATGGCTGTGCCAAATGTTCTCTGCACCAGAATGTCCACTGAGGGACTGGGAGGGCAGGAACCTGGTTCGCACTCCACTTCTGAGCCATGAGCCCTGGCTGTTGTGCTCCCTCTCATGCACAGCTACCTATCACTTTGTGAAAGGAGGCATTCTTCTAGCCAAGCACAGGACTGCACATGCTCAGAAAACCCACATTGTTTTTTATTATACTTCACGTTCTGGGGCACATGTGCACAACATGCAGGTTTGTTACATAGATATACACGTGCCATGTTGGTTTGCTGCACCCATCAACTCATTTACATTAGGTATTTCTCCTAATGCTATCCCTCCCCCAGATCCCCACCCCCTGACAGGCCCCAGTGTGTGATGTTCCCCTCCCCATGTCCGTGTGTTCTCATTGTTCAACTCCCACTTATGAGTGAGAACATGCAGTGTTTGGTTTTCTGTCCTTGTGATAGTTTGCTGAGACTGATGGTTCCCAGCTTCATCCATGTCCCTGCAAAGGACATGAACTCATCCTTTTTCATGGCTGCATAGTATTCCATGGCATATATGTGCCACATTTTCTTTATCCAGTCTATTATTGATGGACGTTTGGGTTGGTTCCAAGTCTTTGCTATTGTGAATAGAGCCACAATAAACATACGTGTGCATGAAAAGCCACATTTTTATAGTTTGCATGAAGACACTTTACACAGGCCCCCAGGGATCCTGGTAGACACCATGTGTGGTTTGTTCTATACTCTATCCCCAGCCCTCAGGGCAGCGGCTGGTCCACATAAGTGCCTAATAAATAGTTATTGAATAAATAAGTGAATGTAATTATCTTTCTATCTTTGTGAATGTACAAATGCACATTCATTTTTGTCATGAATATGCATATTCAGCCTTGTGCCCTTTTTGTCAGTTTTCATTGTGAGAATAACACTGCTATATTTATCTTTGTAAAATTACTTTGTTTTCTTTTATTTATTTGAGGTTTAATTCCCAAAAATAGGAATAAGTAGGCCAAAAGGTAGAAGCATTTCTGTAACTCTTATAATATATGGGCAGATTATTTTCCAGAAAAAATGAACCAATTTGCATTACAAAGCACAATGTATAGCTATTGTCCTTCAGTATTACTGATATGACTTTATTATCCCCATTGCTGTTGCATTTTAATAGGTTATTTTAATTTTAAGTTCTTTAAATAGTGCCTGGAAATAATAGTTCCTCCATATATATTTGCTAAATGATTTAATTTCCTATGGGTCTATTTATTTTCATAAATGTGATCATTTACCTTCTGCATTTCTTTCATTGTTCACCATCCTTTTTTCATCATATATAACAAGTTATTGAGTAGAATTCAGGCATTGATATATTCTTGTATGTTTTAGATATCTGGTTTTCATTCAAAACATTTAAATTCTGTCTTTTCACCTATTACATTAGTCAAATCATCTATCTGAGAATTTCTTTTTGATATTTACTTTGCATCAATGTGAAATGGCCAAAATTTTGACAAATCATCTAAAACTCCTTTTAACCTTTAAACCATTATTGTCTATTTCTGCTGAATACTCATTAAAATGGGGGTACCAGAGGAGACTTTTAGGTCTTTGGACTATTTTAATTCCATATTCTTACTCTTCATCAGAATAAGGCAGTTATTCCTTTTTTCCCCTTTCCTAAAAGGCAGAAATGGTCGATGCAATAGGAGATTAAAAGTATGAGCAGAGATAAGACTTGATTAATACTGAAAGAGAAAACTTCATTTTCATTTTTTTCCTGTCTCAAACCTGTGAGCACTACCTGTGTTAAGAATACACATTTACATTTTCACTACGTCCTTTTGAATATAGTCTCTTTGTATTGCGCCTTTTTGCTTAGCATAAAAAGCATACCTCATCTAAGTCCCACAATATCCCGCTGAACAAATATACAGTCAGTGTCATTGCTTAAATATTCATTGAAATATCCTCAGGATTCCTCCTAAAGTAACTTTATCCAGTGTTAAATCAAGGCTTTTTGCCACCATTTGGAACAGCAGAGAGGAAGTAAAGATTCTGAGAATCATACCTTGACATGCCTTATCACACCAGCCTGCTTGGGTTCCTCCCTTATTTTTCCTGATGTCCATGGGCAAATCTGTATCATTAAAACAACAGCAATAACTTCGTTGGCATCACTAGTTATGGTTAAAGAAAAGACCTCTTGACTTGAAGTCAGGTCTTGTCTTAGATTTTAATTTCAGGGATGAAATTCTTAAGTGTTTGTTCTTGAACAATTCACTTAACTGATTCTAGACCTCAGTTCCCATGTCTGTAAGTATAGGTTAAGAACCTACCTCACTGGCTGGGTGCGGTGGCTCACGCCTGTAATCGCAGCACTTTGGGAGGCTGAAGCGGGTCAGGAAACTGAGACCATCCTGGCCAACATGGTGAAACCCTGTCTCTACTAAAAAAAAAAAAAGGACAAAAATTAGCTGGGTATGGTGGCATGTGCCGGTAATCCCAGCTACTCCGGAGGCTGAGGCAGGAGAATCGCTTAAACCAGGGAGTCCGAGGTTGCAGTGAGCTGATATGGTGCCACTGCACTCCAGACTGGCGACAGAGCGAGACTCCATCTCAAAACAAACAAACCAACAAACAAACAAACAAAAAGGCTGTCTAAAACCAGGGGCAAGCGGGAGGCTGGGCCTGCAGACATCCCTCAGCAGGTGCACACTTGCTGCCCTGCGCTTTGGATCCCTCTCAGGGTGAAGGTGACAGTGGACCCAGACCTTTCCCTGGTCTACCTACCTGAAGTGGACCCAGAGGCTGCCAAAGACAAGGCCGGCTTCCAGAACTACGTGTTGGGTCCCCTCCTGGACCATGTCTTTACCATGTACAAGCTCATGTACATGTACCAGATAGTGGATTTCGTCAGGAGCAAGCACGCCTGGTTTGGGGGCTTTTTCTACAAGGAAATGAAGGTCATGGAGGCCGTGGACCTGCTGCATGAGCTGGTGGACGAATCGGACCCAGGTGTGGACTTCCCCCCTCCTTCTAAGCCTTCCAGATGGCGGAGGGTATCCAGAAGCTCACCCAGGCAAGGACTGATTCCAGCTTGTTGGGCTTCTATGACCTAGGGAAGGTCCTGGCCGTGTTTGGGGGCCTCTGTCCTCAGGCCTCCGTGGTTTTGTAACTCCACTTTCCAGGACAATTCCGACCTCCAGGATCCTCCATACAGCACAAAACTGGGCGTGTATTAGCCCCACTGTGGGCTGGGCAGGGTCCTCATGTCCTAGGGCCATAATGAGTACTTGTTCCGTGTCAGGCCTCTGAGCCCAAGCCAAGTCATTGCGTCCCCTGCGACTTGCACGTATATACACCCAGATGGCCTGAAGTAACTGAAGAATCACAAAAGAAGTGCAAATGCCCTGCCTCACCTTAACCGATGACATTCCACCACAAAAGAAATGAAAATGGCCGGTCCTTGCCTTAAGCGATGAGATTATCTTGTGAAATTCCTTTTCCTGGCTCATCCTGGCTCAAAAAGCTCCCCCACTGAGCACCTTGTGACCCCCAATCCTGCCTGCCAGAGAACAACCCCCCTTTGACTGTAATTTTCTTTTACCTACCCAAATCCTATAAAACGGCCCCACCCTTATCTCCCTTTGCTGACTCTCTTTTCAGACTCAGCCCGCCTGCACCCAGGTGAAATAAACAGCCATGTTGCTCACACACAGCCTGTTTGGCGGTCTCTTCACACTGACGCGCATGACATACCGGTTGATGACGTTCAACAAGTTCTCGCTCCCAGTGGAGGCTTCCTACAAGATCCGATTCCACTCCTTCTGCCCCTGGCACACAGGCAGTGACTACTGGCAGTGGTGCAGCAAGCAGGACCTGGCCATGCTGCCCTGGGTGCAGGAGTTCAATTTGACCAACTGCCCTGACCTGCCAGACATGGAAAAGCTGTGGCCCTACTACCAGGGGCTCATTGATAAGTACTGCCCTGGCATCCTGTGCTGGTGACCCTCCTGCCACCCCCACCACTGCTGGGCCACAGGCCTGGCCCTCAGCATGCCTAGCAAAGTCTGGCCATGGGCATACAGCCACCTTTAGGGTCTACCTCAGTGGGGAACCCCACTCACCCCTTATAGCCACCACCTCTCATGGCCACTTGTGCCTAGTGGCAATAAAGACCTCGAAGGAGAGAGAGAAAACAAAACAAAACAAGCAAACAAAAAAACCTACCTCACCAAAGTGATATGGTCATTACATAAGAAAATAAAGGGATTTACTTAAAAAAAAAAAAAAAAAAAAGAAAACTTTAAAACTATAAACTTTGTACAAATATTTGACATAGTTACCCGGTTTTTACTCCAAAGAAACATTTAGTTAGGCTACTGTATTAGGATATGCTTATTTGATGCAGTATTTTCCAGCCAAAGTACCATAGCTAAGTATTCTTCCCCGCACTTGAAGGAAGATAAACGGAGCATGGAATAAAGGATCCACATTATCCTTTTTCTCCTCTTTCCTTCCTTAGAAGTTGTACCCAGATTCTTCATCGCTCATCCACTTCTGTAAGGCCAATTCAATTCTGAAATCAAGACCTGCTAGGGGGAGAAGGGGCTAAACATTTTATATCTGTAATATCTAAATTCTTAATTTTGTTAAAAATCTATGTTTGCAGACATTCCTCAAAATGTTTTACAGAAAAAAAAAATCTAGGCTAACATGTGTTTGCCATTCAGTAGTTTTATGAATATCAAAGTATCTGCAAAGAGCAAAAAGCCCAGGCAGAGGTGGCCTTAGAACATCCTCTGATATTTGCTCAGTCACAAAAGTTTCGCTAGAATTTATTTTTAGTCAAGTTTTAAAGTTGTCAAGGAATAAAGTGTTTCCTAATAATGTTGACAAAGGTAAAAGGATAGCTCAGAAAAAGTCTACACAGGTTATCTAACCTCATGTTTCCCAAATAAAACCCAGTTGGAAATTTGCTTAATGAGAACAAATATTTGGAGTTTTAATCCCTTACTCAGCATTGAATGTGATATTCTTTCCATTGATAGCATGTAGAGTTAGTTTTAAATATATAGGCGGAAATAATTCTACATGAGAAAATGTATTTAGACCAGAGCCTTCTTTATTTTAGGAAACATTTTCATTTCTTACAATTATTAAAGCATTAATCATTCTAAATTGCATCTGCTTGAGAAGGGTGCCTGACTAGGTTTGCATCCATATGCCACAACTTATGAGCTATGTATCTCCAGGCAAGTTACTCAACTGATACTTCATTTCTTCATCTCTCAAAATGGAGAAACACTAATACATGACCACCTCATAAGATTGAAAAGTATTATATGTATTAAAACATAAAAAAGAACTTGGGAAAATATCTCACTCATAGTAAGCACTCAATAATATTATCTATTAATGTTACTATTACAATATTCTTAGTAGTAATAGTATTTGCTAATCGACTATCTGCACACACACTTACCCCACACCTAGATTACAAACAGCTTGAGGGCAGGTGTTAGTTATCTTTATAGCCCCAGAAGTTGGCAGAGTATCTAGCCTATTATAGAGTATGCTATTTCTATGCACTCCTAATTTATCTTTTTCCTTTTCTTTTCAATTTATACAGTGAATTCTTTATCTTCCCTTGCATGATTGACCTTCAAAGCACAATCATCCATACAATCTTGGATGTATCCAAAAAAGTAGTTATCAAAGCCTTGCTGAGAAAGACAATGTTTAAAACAGATTGTTTCCCTGAATATTCTAAATGTATGCCATTGATCACATCTGAGCAACAAAGAGAGAGCTGCGTATCTGGAATACATTGTACTGACCTATGTCCTTCCATCCATAAACTTACTCTTACTGAACTTTACTTGAAAGTGATTCATAGCCTTTACTGGGGGCTCTATTACAAATGCTCCTAGCAAGCTTATTGTTGCATCTATTGCAAGAATATGAAGTTTTCTACCACTTTGCAGAATGGCCCCTTTACTAAGCCCTTCAGGAGATATTTCTGCCTGTCTTTAAACCAACACTGGATCCATTTTTATGGTACAGAAGGATTACACCTAAATTTGAAGCCCCGCTATACCAAAGTGTTCATTTTTTTATGAATTCCATTTTATGTCCCCATTCTTGTTTTTCTTTTGCTCCTACATTCAATTTATGCTCTTTTGTATTCTACTTTTCCTTGTGAGTACTTTCTGGATACAGTAGCTCTACTAAAAAGAGCTGTGCAGGTTGTTCAATGCACAACTCCAGAGGGCTCCAATCACATTACATTTTGTATGTAACACACAATTTGTAATCCTACATGTGGCAGCTCTGGACAAAGCTTGGAATGGATGACTGACCAGGGACTATCTTAATATTCTAGCTCTGTCTGAAAAAAATATATATAAATATATATATACACATACACACAAATGTATGTCTGTTATATATGCTATTTATGTATGTATGTGAAAATGTATGTGTGTATGTGTGTCTATACTTGTTCCTCACATTTACTGAGTTTTCCATATACAAGTTATCTTACATAGTCCCTCAGTACACCATTTCTCCATGACATTCTCACACCTGCTTTTGTTCATTCACCCAACTTTGGCACACTAGTACCCAACTTTGGCACACTAGTACTATTCTTAAAGATAATCAGATACCTATAGTAGGTACTAAATATGGCCTTGCTTCCTACAGGAGAGATTAGTAATTTGTTCAGAAACACAATAGATGGTAGGATTATCTAGTTCTAAAGCATGTATTCTTTCCACAAAACCATACCGTGATTTAATAATTCTCCTTTTTCCCTACTTCACTGTAAGTATTAATAAATACTTACATGATTAGAGTGAAAATCAAAAAAGTCTTTGAGTTATTGTCTAAGGACACAGCAAATAGAGGTGGCTTTAGGATTAGAACCATTTCTTTTTTTCCTGGTCCATTGCTCTGCTCACTCTATTTTTACCTAGGGACACAATAGCAACCTCAACTCTTTGTCCTCCAGCATGGGCTCTTTTGGAAACTCTATGTGGGGCTGGGAATATTTAGGCTATTTAATGAGTGAAACTTTCCATGGCTGGAATGCTGGAGAAGCATTTTGTGGACAAGATGAAAAAAAAAAGATGCTATTTTAAATGTTGCTGAAAGAGTTTGGGCAAAATCCATCTGGCAGACAGACTATTTCTTCCGTTTAAAAACTCATCAAGCACTCCAAACGTGTAACCTGTAGGCAAGTTTAATTAAAACTTGAGAAATCTCAAAATAACCTGACATTTAAATATGTTATTTCCGTTCTGTTCTCATAGTCTAACATACATATACAGATATTCTCAGGTTCAAATTAACCTCCCCAATCCCATCCAGCCTTGCATAACTACTGGATTACCCTGTGTCCATGACAACGGGAAAGTGAATGAAATAGACTCATCCAATCACTGTCCTTCAAATATCAACATCAATTTCATAGAAAGGGAAGAAGGTAGACAGAAGAAAGCTGACGAGATGAATGAGTGAAGATATGATTGTGACAGCAGATGACAGACAGAATGATATGTACATACACAGACAGATGGGGTAACATTTATTTCCCTTGTCTTCTCTGACAAAGGCGGAGCTTAAGAGTACCTTAGGAAAAGACTAAAGTTAGTGGTTTTCCTCAAAGGGAAAACTTTGAAATGTGAAATCATTGAGCACATGTTTAAAGATTCCAAATATATTCTTTCTGTCTTAGAGGAGGAATTCCATTCTTTTTTTTTCTTTTTTTTTTTTTTTGAGACAAGGTCTCACTCTGTCACCCAGTCTGGAGTGTATTGGTGTGACCATGGCGCTTGCTGCAGCCTCGACCTCCCAGGCTCAAGTGATCCTTCTACCTCAGTCTCCCAAGTAGCTGAGACTACAGGCATGTGCCACAACGCCCAGCTAATTTTTGTATTTTTTGTAGAGAAGGGATTTTGCCATGTTGCCCAGCCTGGTCTTGAACTCCTGGGCTCCAGCAATCTGCCCGCCTCAACCTCCCAAAGTGC
This sequence comes from Mandrillus leucophaeus, assembly GCF_000951045.1. Classification (NCBI taxonomy): domain Eukaryota; kingdom Metazoa; phylum Chordata; class Mammalia; order Primates; family Cercopithecidae; genus Mandrillus; species Mandrillus leucophaeus. The sequence goes on along the minus strand of NW_012108986.1, from coordinate 957,589 downwards.
TGAGATTACATGCGTGAGTCACCTTTCCAGGGCTAAGTCCCTTCTTAAGTGGCCTGGAGAGCCCCGGACCCTGTCATTAATGCTAGGTGCAGGTAAGTGGCCAAGTTTGAAGCCATGAGTGGCCTTACACCAGTTTCCTCCCACTTTTTTCCTTCCTTCTCTCACTTTGGGCATTTTATATGATTCCATTTCCTTTTTCTTTCTTAGCATAATAATTCTACTTGTTTTTTAAAGTTTAATGGTTACTCTACAGTTTTCAATATGCATTTTAAATGTATCTGAACCTACCTTCATATAACACTATGCCACTTCACATGTGGTGCCTTACAACAGAATGTTTCCAGTTCTTCCCCCTCAGCCCTTATGACATTGCTGTCATTCATTTCACTTATCAATAGGTTATAATTACCAAACACATTACCACTTTATTAAACAGTTGTCTTTTAGAACAATTAAGAATGAGAAAAATTGTCGAGCATGGTGGCTCATGCCTGTAGTCCCAGCACTTTGGGAAGCCAAGGCGGGCAGATCAACTGAGGTCAAGAGTTTGAGACCAGCCTGGCCAATATGGTGAAACCCCATCTCTACTAAAAATACAAAAATTAGCCAGGCGTGGTGGTGGACACCTGTAATCCCAGCTACTTAAGAGACTGAAGCAGGAGAATCACTTGAACCCAGGAGGCAGAGGTTGCAGTGAGTCAAGATTGTACCACTGCACTCCAGTATGGGTGACAACAGCGAAACTCTGTCTCAAAAAAAAAAAAAAAAGAAAAGGAAAAAGAATGACAAAATATTTTACTTTCATTTATGCCTTTTTAAAGGTCCTTCCTTTCTTTGTGTAGACCTGAGTTTCTGATCTATATCATTTTCCTTCTCCCTGAAGAACTCTAAACATTTTTTGCAGGGCGAGGCCACTGGCAATTGATTCCCTCTGTTTTTGTTTTTCTGACAATGATTTTGTTTCTCCTTTACTTTTGAAGGGTCATTTCCCTAAATATAGAATTCTAGTTGGTAGTTATTCTTGCAACACTTTAAATACCGTACTCCACTGTCTTTCTTGTGTGGCTTCTAATTTAAAAATCTGCTACAACTCTTATCTTTGTTTCTCTCTATCTTAGGTACTTCCCCCCTCTGGATTCTTCCGAGGTTTTGTCTTTGGTTTTTTGCAGTTGGAATATGATATGCCCAGAAGTTGGGGGTTTTTCAGTTGTTTTGTTTCTTTTGGTATTTATCTTGTTTAATGTTCTCCTAACTTCCTGGATCTATGGTTTTGTATCTGACATTAATTTTGAAAAGTTCTAGGCCTTTTTTTTTTTTTTTTTTTTTTGAGATAGGGTTTCACTCTGTTGACCAGGCTGGAGTGCAGCGGTGCGATCTTGGCTCACTGTAACCTGCACCACCTGAGCTCAAGTGATGCTCCCTCCTCAGCCTCACAAGTAGCTGGGACCACAGGGCATGCCACTATGCCCGGCTAAGTTTTTATATTTTTAGTGGAGATGGGGTTTGAGCATGTAACCCAGGCTGGTCTTGAACTCTGAAGTCAAGTGATCCACCCGTCTCAGCCTCCCAAAGTGCTGAGATTACATATTAATCATAGTTTTAAAACATTTCCTGTCTAATAACTTCGATATCTGTGTCATATTTCAATCTATTTCTGATGCTTGTTTCTTGGGACTGTTTTTTCTTCCCTTTTAGCATTCCTTATAATTTTTTTGTTTTTTGTGGTTCAAAGCTAAAAATTATGTAACAAATAATATGGACTGAGGTAAACAGGTCTCTAGTGTGACATTTTATACGAATTTGGCTAGGAATCGGGCTGTGTATAACATTTGGTATAGCTGTTGGTGCCAGAGGCTTCAAATTCCTTCTAGTTCCCTGTCTTTGTCTCCACTGTTGACTGGGCTTAGGGCAGCCTAAGAAGAGAGGCTTCTCAGAGAGGTTTTGCATCTTGCCGCTGTTTCAGCTGTAATTCATTAGTATTATGTAGGACACTTGGTGTGGGGGTAAGGCATGGAGAAGGAGAAACAATTTATAATTCTGTGATTTTCAGTTTTTTGTATGTCCCAATGCTGTGACATTCACAGGAGTTTCTTAGCTTTCCATCTCCCTTAGATAAGACAGGAAGGCTTAAAGGGGCTGCACTGGGAAAAATGTTCTTCCCTCACGTGGCACAAAGCTCTGGTAAAGGATTTTTCTCTAAATAGTAGGCCTGCGGTATGGAGAACAAATATGCTCTGGGCATATTTCACGATGATTCATCCTCCCCTACGCCTGCCAGAGCCAAGAGGGGATCTTCGTTGGCTCTTCACCCTAAGAACCTGATGAGGTTCCTGGTGGTAAATCCCACCAAAGTGTGAGTGACTTTATAACCCCGGCCCCCAAGAGTTTCTCACTCTCATGCTAGTCCACATTCAGCCTCCAATTTAATCTATTAAAATTAGCGTTTAAGCATTCCTACCAGTTCCTACTCCAGGGGTTTCTGCTGCAGTAAGCAGACACGGCTGTAGTTTTATGGATTCACCTCTCTCTCCAGATTTGGGGGTGGTAGTTTGCCCCGTGACTTTAGTTCTCTGACAGATCTAAGAAAACTCGTTAATTTTTCAATTGTGCAGCTTTTTCTTGTTGTAAGGACAGGAGTAATGACTTCCAGGCTCTTAACCTGTCAGAGCTAAAACCCTACATTAGTTTTTTTAACAATTAACAGCCAACTGGAATGCCCCCTTTTCTGCAACAACAGAAGTTGTTCACACTGTATAACAGAAATCTTCAGGCACAGGGCCCATGCAGCTTCTCATATCTCATCGCTTCCAAAGGTCAGACTGTTTTCTCTGTCTTCTCCACCTGTAGAGGCTGTTTTTGTTAATGTGATCCTTCTTTCTCAATTTCTAACAGATTAACTCCAAGGGGTTCAGTCCATTGTGTTATGCTCTTAATGCAGAACATATGGTGTCTTTTTTACACATTTGAAATGTGGTTTTTCTTGTTCGTTTTTACAGACCAACCCTTCTTTCTCAGATCATTGGTAATGATAGACTTTTTATCTACTTATCTTATTCATTTCTATGTTCATTTATTCCCCCACTCTTTGTTGCTTATTTCTCAAATGCAAAATGCTCTTCTCTATCCCTCCAAGACATAAAGCCCACAATTCTCTGGCATTCCAGGTGGGGAGATGTATGTGAATGACTCTATTACAGAGCAGCTTATGACATTGAGAAACAGGATGATTTTGGAGTACAGTAGGAGATGAGATTGGATTCATCTCAGGTGACCAGGGCATCATGAAGGACTGGCTTTCACATTTGATGTTGAGAGCTGTATTAGCCAGAGCCCAGGTGGGAAACAGACACACTCAAGTGAGGCAATTGAGTAAACTTTAATAAAGGGATTACTGACAGAAGTGAGGAAAAGTCTAAGCGCACCCAACTGACATGGTTTGGGTCGGTGTCCCCACCCAAATCTCATCTCAAATTGTAACCCCCACGTGTTGAGGCAAGGACCTGATGGGAGGTGACTGGATCATGAAGGCACTTTCCCCCATGCTATTCTTGTGATAATGAATGAGTTCCCAGGAGAGCTGATGGTTTTAAAGTGTGGCACTTCCTTGCTCTCTCTCTCTCTCCTACTGCCATGTAAGATGTGCCTTACTTCCCCTTTGCCTTCCACCATTACCATAAGTTTCCTGAGGCCTCCCCAGTGATGCAGAATTGACTTAATTAAACATCCTTTGTTTATAAATTACCCAGTCTCAGGTAGTATTTTTATAGCAGAGTGAAAATGGACTACTACACCAACAAAAGGTGGCAGTGCATCTCAAATTTAGCAGCAGTAAAGGAACTGTTACTATAGTGAGGCCTGAACAGGAAAAGAAGAGAGTATAGTTACCAGAGCTCATCAAGAGTGATGGGAATTGCACGTCTAGAAAACATCCATGTGTCAGGAGCTGTAGATTTTGGTAGAGAACTGCAGCCACTGCTAACCTAAGGTTTGGCAGGAAAATAACAGGGGAGATAAACGCTCTGAACCCACTCTCTTCCTGCTTTCTGATTTCCTGTTAGTCTTTTCCAATGACTGAGCTCAAGTGAAGTTAGAGGGCAAGTCTACAGAGGTCAGCTTCCTGGGAAACAAAGGAGCCTGGGGAGAGGTGAAAAGTGTATCTGAAGGAGCAAATGAGGGATACCCAGTCAAAAAGGATTCTGCATTTCTGGAATCTGAGATGAAGGATCTGACAGGATACTGATAGCCACAAGTCTGTGATTTGTGGGACTTAGAGGTGAGAGTTAGAGAAAAAATATATCAAAAACTGAGCCATTTATATTCCCACATCCTGACACTCTCCACACAGTCACCTGGACCCTCACCTCTAGGGAATGATTTCTGAAGCAGTATAAATACTTACAATAGTTGCTATTTTTTTAAAGAGATTTCAGTGGAGGAAAAGTGAAACTGGTGGCAAAGACTCACTTTTCTCTCTTACAGCCTTCTGGCAGCAGGAGGAGGAAACCGTCGAACTGCCAATGTGGTGGCCCATGGGTTTGCCAATCTTTTAACTCTAGACAAAAAGACCCTTCAAGAAATTCTAGTGCATTATCCAGATTCTGAAAGGATCCTCATGAAGAAAGCCAGGTATATCCTTTAAAACCCCATTAGAGATGAATGGAGTTGGTTTTACTTTGTAAACTCTGAAATAGGAAGAACCGTATTATGATTGTGATAAACTTGATCACAGTGAGATAGGCTTAATAAACAACTATTAATGGACGTACCCATTGAAACTACACAGGTTAGGATAAATTGCAGTTTTTCTGGTAGATTTTGCCAGAACTCTCACAGAGTTACCTAAAACAGCTTTTCTCTGCTACCCCCAGAGTGCTTTTAAAGCAGAAGGCTAAGACCGCAGAAGCAACCCCTCCAAGAAAAGATCTTGCCTTCCTCTTCCCACCAAAAGAAGAGACACCCAAACTGTTTAAAACTCTCCTAGGAGGCAAAGGAAAAGCGAGTCTTGCAAGACTACTCAAATTGAAACGAGAACAAGCAGCTCAGGTAATAAGGTGGAGTGAATGGAGGGCTGTCATGGAGAAGGCTCCAGTCTAAGTATATCCACACAAACGCCTACTCTAATTCCATTTCAGACAATGGGATGATTTGGACTAACATAACACTAATAATTCCTGCTTTATATATAGCACATTATTATTTAAACTGCTGAATTCCCACATATCATCACATTTAACCCTCACAGGATGTTTATAGACGGCCTTAATATACATGTATTTATAAAGAGTATACCCTCATTATTCATAGATTATTTGCAGATTCTATGTTGGTGAATCTACCTACTATAATTTATTAGTAACTTAAAATCAATACTTATGGTGCTTTTGTGGTTATTTGTGGACAAGAACATGTGCAGGGTGGCAAAAAAATTAAGTTGCTTGATGCATACATTTTCAGCTGAGGTTGAACAAAGAGGCACTCTACTTTCTTGTTTCAGCTCTCATACTATAAATGAGTGACCCTTGGCTGGGCGTGGTGGCTCACACCTGTAATCCCAGCACTTTGGGAGGCCAAGGCAGGCGAATCACAAGATCAGGAGATCGAGACCATTCTGGCTAACATGGTGAAACCCTGTCTCTACTGAAAACACAAAAAATTAGCTGGGCATGGTGGCATGCACCTGTAGTCCCAGCTACTTGGGAGGCTGAGGCAAGAGAATCGCTTGAACCTGGGAGGCAGAGGTTGTAGTGAGCCGAGATCACACCACTGCACTCCAGTCTTGGCAACAGAGCAGGAATCTGTCTCAACACACAAACAAACAGACAAACAAACAAACAAACAACAACAACAACAAAGAGTGACCCTTTTGGGGCCATGGGTTCCACATTTTTGTGCTTTTTGCATGTGTGTGATTTGCTGTTTAAAATAGCCCCCAAGCATAGTCCTGAAATACTGTCTAGTGCTTCTAAGTGCCAAAGTGCTGTGATGTGCCTTCCAGAGAAAATATGTGTGTTAGATAAACTTCATTCAGGCATTACAGTGCTGCTTCCATGAGTTCACTATAATGAATCAATAATACCTCAAATTAATCAATTGATCAAATTAAAAAGGGTATCTCTAAACAAAAACACACATGAAACAAAGTTATATATTGACCAGTTGACAAAAATATTATGGTTTGAACCATAATATCTCACAGGAACCTAATGCTGTATCTCCCCCAGGAGCAATGGTTCAGTACTTTCTCACTTGCTGTTTGTTGAAACTTTATAGAACAAAACTACATGAATGATAAGAATCAACTGTATATATACAGACATACATATGGATATATAAATAAATAACCTATTTTATCAACATTTTCACAAATATTCAATGTTCTTTTTTTTTTTTTTGGTTTCTGTATTTCTTTCATTCTCATAATTAGTCTATGAGGGCAGATACTGAGAAACAGACCAGGGATTCAGGTTTTCTGAACCTAGTCATTATATTATCTCTAAAACTGTAGAAAATGGGTAGCTGTGGACCTTTTAGAAAATGAGTAAAGCACATATTATAAACTCAGTCACATACAAAAGATGAAAACTTGTCTTTTCCTTTTCCACACATAAAACACTGTGGTGAAAATTAGGGATCCAGTATAAATCAAATGCTTCATTTGCATCGGCATAGACATAGTAATTTACATAAAAAATGTATGCGAGTAAAGAAATATACAAGTAAATGTGTTAAGAATCTCAACTTTATCTGTGCACATTCATATCTCGGGCAAGCCTTTCTCATATTGATCCCAACCAACCATTACCAATAAAGAGCATAGTGTACCTTTGCTATGAAATTTCTATAGCTAGTGCTAAACACAATAGGTTCAAACATGACAGGTCAAGCACCTGTGGGACAAATGGAAAAGATTGTACTAGGAAAGGGATAAGTTTCTCCCTGAGTTTCTCCCATGAGCTTAGGCAAGAGGAAACCCTACTTTCTACAGTACTTTTATATGGTAGTGGTTAATACTTTTTTATTAAAAATAAATATTTAAACTTTTATCTCTACAGAATAAGTAAATATTTAAAAAGCAAAAACAGAGTCCTGAGCACTGAGTCTAATAATTTGGAGAGTATAAGGACCAATAAGAAGAGAATTCCTTAGCAGAGACCAAAAAAATGCAATTCAGACTAACGTCAAGAGTCAGAGGCAACAGGTCCATTCTCTAACACACCAGAAACTTAGTCAAATGATAGTTAGAAGCAAAGCAGACATGATTCCTGGATTCACTTAATTCAGACAGTCTGTCTTGGTGGTGATCTTAGCCATTGCATGCTAATCAAAATCCAATCCAATGTTTTTAATTATGATTTCAACACCAGTTACTTGTAATTGCTCTTTCCAGGAAAAAGAAAATTCTGAAGGAGGAGAGGAAGAAGGAAAAGAAAATGAAGGTAAACAAAAAGAAAACGAAGATAAAGGAAAAGAAAATGAAGATAAACAAAAAGAAAATGAAGATAAAGATAAAGGAAGAGAGCCAGAAGAGAAGCCACTGGACAGACCTGAATGTACAGCAAGTCCTATTGCAGTGGAGGAAGAGCCCCAGTCAGTTAGGACAGTTTTCCCCAGAGGAACTTCCCGTCAATCACTCATCATCAGCATGGCTCCTTCTGCTGAGGGTGGAGAAGAGGTTCTTACTATTGAAGTCAAAGAAAAGGCTAAGCAATAAATGTTTGATTATCTTTAGATGTGATATAGCTAGTTCCCAAAGAGATTGTACCTAGGATTGTAACTTAAATTAATGAGAGGAAATGACCTGCTGGGACCCTTGAGAAATGAAAGGCAAATCCCTAGCTTAGTTTCTAGGACTTATCTGAGAGTGTGATTTCATGCAGTGGTAATAAGAAGATTATTAAAAGCCATCCCTATTCTCTGTTTTCATTAACTTTATGCAATTGCTATATCTTCTAATTGTATGTAGTAAGTTTCCTTTTCCTTTGGTTCTTTCCCGATAATGTTTCTTCCTCCCAGTTTTATTAGCTTGCTCTTGGCTGTGATGTGATTCACTAACCTTTTCTCTTAATTTTTATTGTGTTTAATTTCTTGTATGGCACTCTTAAGCCTGGCTAATTGTTCTAGGTTTATAAATTTCACCTCTTACATGTAAGGGATATAAGCCTTTAATGTAATAGGTCAAAAATCAGATTATTTTCATTCAAATGAGGTTGATGAGTCACTGTAATATCAAAAAATCCCCAGCAGCTGGGACTGAAGGGAAGCAGAGATCATGAAGCCTTCTGAATGAGAAGTCTAATTTTTGGAACAGTCCCCTGAAGAGCAACGTTGGTTGGCAGAATCAGCAAACTGGCAAAAATCACATTGCAGGAACATATTGGAAAAATTGTACCCTTTGCTAAAGAAATAAACTTCAATATTTTCTCTTCTAACCAACTTAAAAGACACCAAGCTACCTAACTCATCTGGCTCAAGGGACTTGGACTGGAGGATACAGGCTAAAGTGACACTTATCAGAATCTTCCTCAAGCACTTGCTGGAAAAGAAATCAGATTGTAACTTCTTGTTGTTTAAAATTAAGCTTTAGTAAAACAAAGAGATGCAGTTAGGAAGGCAGACTCTACACGTCAGATTGACATATCCCCACAATTTCCGGAACCTACATGTATAGCTATTTACAAAATCTCCAAGTTAATTGAGTGCACTTTAGGAAGTTGTCCTCATGAATTAGCTAGCATTAGCATAATTACCAAAGTTGCATGCTGTGAGGAGGCTACAAAGGCCAGGCTGATGTCGGAAGTAATAATACATATAGAATTCCATTCTAATAAATGCCATTAGTGTATAACATCAAGTTCTGTGTAATGAGGCTATTTCCAAGTCCCCAAAGATGGTCATTGTAACAGCACTTTGCTGAGAGGGTTTTAACAAATCATATTAGCCAAAAAGCCTACAACATAGATGCATTTAACAAACCATGTACAAATCAATCACTATAATAAACTGTCATTTGATAGAGTCACCATTTTTGAATGTAGTGTTTGAACATCACAAAATATAACAAGTTTTACTAAAGAATGGTTGATTTTTTTCAGGATTTAAGGGAATACAGACAAATTGTTAAATAACATTTATTTGATAAATGGGAGTTTGTATGCAGAAAGAGTGATTGTGTACAAAAAGGGTGTTTTCAAAACCCAGAAAGAAAGGGTAGAATAGGGCTGAAGAGTCTGATAATAGGAAAAGAAAAGGACAAAAGTCCTCAACTTGTGAGCAATATGCTTTCCCCTTAAACCCTGTAATTTATTCAAATGATATTAAAATATAACACCATTGCAATGTATGCTCTTCCCCTGGCAGTTATTCCGCCCCCGCAAGCTATCCTGTTTCAGATAATATCAATATATTTCCAATCCATCAGACTAAAATCTTAGAAAATTCAAGAACTCTTTTATTATTGATATAGTGCCACCAAATTCTTTTTCTTTTTAAATCTTTCTAATTATCCCTTCTTTTTCAATCCCATTGCTAACACCCAGTACGTATTTTCTGTTCAATGCAAATAAACATTCACTTTTTACCTATAGTCTTCTCTGGTCACTGGTCTGCCCTCTCAGTCCCTTTGCTATTGGAAAATAAAATCTTTCTAAAACCCTACTTTTGACCATGTTACTTCCCTGCTCAGTGGCTGTATTAGAGTTCTCCAGAGGGAAAAAAAAACAAAAACAATAGGGGATATATATCTATCTCAGGCCATTGGATTCAGACTGGAACTTAGACCACTGGTTCTTCTGGTTCTGAGGCCTTCAGACTCAGACTAAAATTATACAACTGGCTTTCCAGGGACTCCAGTTTGTAGAAGGCAGATCATGAGACTTCTTTTCCTTCATAATTTCATGAGCCAATTCTTTATAATAAATATATTTATAATATATATTATATATTATAAATATATAGAGTGATTTATTATATATTTTAATATATATCATATAGAGATATTTATCATGTTTTTATTTATATATTTTACATATATATGATTTATTATTAGAAATTGGCTCACACAATTGTGAAAGCTGAGATGTTCCATCATCTGCAGTCTGTGAGCTGGAGACTCAAGAGAGCTGGTGGTGTAGCTCTAGTCTGAATCCAAAGGACTGAGAATTAGGAGAGCTAATGGCAAAGGTTGCAGCTTGAGGCAGGAGAAGACTAATGTGCCAGCATGAGCAACCAGGCCAAGAGAGCAAATTGTCCCTTCCTCCATCTTTTTGTTCTATCCAGGGCCTCAACAAACTGGATTATGCCCACCTACATTGGGGAGGGCAACCTGCTTTACTCTGTCCACCAATTCAAATGCTGATCTCATCCACAAACATACCCAGAAATAATGTTTTACCAGCTATCTGGGCATCCTGTGGCCCTGTCAAATTGGCACATAAAACCTATCATCACAGGAACCTATTAGTCCTCCTACCAGTTAAATCCTATGTATACAAATTTAATTTCCACTACCCTAACCATATCCTCCACTTAAGTGGGTCTCCTTGCTTTTTCTGGAACAAACCTACCCTTCTTCCTCTAGCCTTTGTTCCTGCTGCCTGCCATACTCTGGAGGTTTGTCTCTCCTCCACCACTCACCTCTGTCCTATACTTCCAACTCTGCTCACATTTTCTCTCTCCCAGCTGCCTCTAAAAACATCAACCTATGATGGTTCTATCTCAAGGGATTATCTTTTGTACTTTCAGGAAGTGCCACAGAGTACAGCATGTCCTCTAATTTCCTCTTAATTATAAATTATTCCTGCTTAATTATAAATTATAACACAGCAAAGACTAGCTCTTGTGCTTTCTTTGCATAATGACAAAAAGCCCAGTTTTTTAAAGGGGGAGAGAATATGAGTAAGTAATACATGGAAGAAAAACAAATAAGTAATTGACAGAGAAAAGGTGCTTGACTTCACTTGTGCTCAAAGAAATACAAACCAGAACAAAAATGGAATACCACCTTATACCCATCTAACTGGAAAATACTTGAAAGCAGATAATAGTACCAAGTGCTGGCAAGTATGTACACTGGATCTACTATTCTAGCAATCTTAGCAAAATTTTGGCAGCACACCTTAGAACTCAGCAGTACCATTTCAGTGTATATATGCCAGAAAATTCTTAAGGATTACCATAAGAGGAAATCAATGAGGATATATAGCATTGTTTATAGTACAAAGGAATTGGAGGCAACTCTAATATCTACCTCTAGGAGAATGGGGAAAAAAATATGGTGTGTGGGAGTATGGTTGTGTTTGTGAGATGAAGTTCTATCTAGCAGTTAGAAGTAATGAATTAGATTTACATAAAGCAACAAGGATAGATATTTTTAAAATACTAGTATAGTTTTTTTAAAAGAAAAAAGAATGAAATCTTCAGTTATACCATGCATGTATATTTCTATAAAGCTTGTCTGATAAAGACCACCAGGAACAAAACTATAGTATGATACAATAAAGCCAAGTTTATTAACATGATGCAACAAGGGACAGTATTCAACAGAGAAAATCTGAGTGTCCCACCAAACACAGGAAAAGACAAGGTTACTATAGGATATTGGGGAAGGGGAGAGGTTAAGTGGAGTTTAAATGAAGTGATATTTTGATAGGCTGTAATTAAAGCAAGACAGTATTTAACATCAGGCTTGAGCTAAGAAGCAAATGCAGGGCTCTGTTTCCTTGAAATGAAACGTTGTATCCAAAACTCTCTTATTTGAAGTTGTGCACCTGGATGCTTTTCTGTGTCAAAATAACTCAGACCCTCCAGGCAAAAATGGAATGTTTCAGTCTTACTGATAAGATTTCAAACAGCACTGAGTGAGGTGGTTCACACCTGTAATCCCAGCACTTTGGGAGGTTGAGGCGGGTAGATCACCTGAGATCAGGAGTTTGAGACTAGCCTAGCAAACATGGTGAAACCCTGTCTCTACTTAAAATACAAAAATTAGCTGGGTATGGTGGTGGGCGCCTGTAGTCCCAGCTACTTGGGAGACTGAACCCGGGAGGTGGAGGTTGCAGTGAGCCAAGATCATGCCACTGCACTCCAACCTGGGCGATACAGTGAGACTCCATCAAAACAAACAAACAAACAAATAAACAAACAAACAAAAAAACAGCTATTTTAAAACAAAATTTTTTTCTTAATAATAAGTAAGTAGACAGGAAGCAATTATCAAACATACACACATGCACACACACAAAGTTGAGGCAAAAGAAGTCCCCCATGCTAAGTGTATTAGTCCATTTTCATGCTGCTGATAAAGACATACCCGAGACTAGAAAGAAAAAGAGATTTAATGGACCTACAATTCCACATGGCTGGGGAGGCCTCACAATCACTGCAGAAGGCAAGGAGGAGCAAGTCACATTTTACATGGATGGCAGCAGGCAAAGAGAGAGCTTGTGCAGAGAAACTCCCGTTTTTAAAACCATCAGATCTCCTGAGACTTACTATCATAAGAACAGCATGAAAAAACCCACCCCGTGATTCAATCACCTCCAACCAGGTTCCTGTCATGATATGTGGGAATTGTGGGAGTTACAATTCAAGATGAGATTTGGATGGGGACACAGCCAAACCATATCACTAAGGTTTAGACAGGCTCAAAATAATAATAACTAGGACTTATACAGCATTTACTGTGTACCATATACTGCTCTAATTGTTGTACCTCTATTAGCTCACTTAATCTTCATAATAGCCCCATAAGGTAATTATTATTTTTATCATCCTCATCATTTTTCCAATGAGGAAAATGAGGCATCTCTTTCCCTAGGCACTGTGAATGCAAAGATTTCCCATGTCCGGATATTGGAAAGGGCTCACCACACTCCACAGAGCATACTCATACACACGTGGGGCTTTTATGTAAAGGCCATGGAAACGATGCAGCAAGAGAAAAAGAGCACAGGCAAGCAGTGGGAGTCTGACAATCATCCCATGAGCAAGTTCCCCAAGGTGGTTACACAAGGATCCGACCAGACTCTATCTCAGGGATTGAACCACCAAGATCTGTGCATGGAATCTAGGCTTTGGGAGAGCTCAAAGCTATAAAATCAACAGTGGGCTTCATATACCCCTCTCTCCACGTATCAAAGGCACGCTGCCTAACCAATTAGATCACTAGAAAACCTTTAGTGAAGAAATTGACTCTTGGAGTCGCCAGAGTTTAGCACTTTAAACACCACATTATTCTCACTGCCCTTATCTTGGCCAAGAGTCAGAATTCAGACATCCAGGGGTCCCTAGAGATAAAGGGTGAGCTTTTCCCTACTTCTTTCTTCCCCTGCTACTGCTAATCCACATATATCTCTTCCCTGGACTCCTTGTAATCCATGTTCATTAATCATTTGACTAATTAATTGATTTACAGATACAGCAGGTCCTCAAGTAATGTAATTACATACAATGTTGTTTTGTTATAACATTAATGAGAAAAAAACAGATTCCTCTCTATAGCCACTGTCTACATGGATTTTACATGTTCTTTTCACGACTGTGTGGGTTTCTCCAGTTTTCTCCTATATCCCAAAGAAGTGCCTGTTAGGTGGGCTACTGTGTCTAAATGGTCCCAGTCAGAGTGAGTGTGGGAGTGTGTGTGGGTGTGTGTATGCGTTTGTGAATGTGGGTGTGTGTGGGTGTGGGTGTATGTGACTGTGTGTGTGAGTGTGGGTATGAGTGTGTGGGTGTGTGTGAATGTACCCTATGATGGATGGCATCCTTTCCAGGGTCAGTTCTCACCTATGTCCTTCACTGCTTGGATATTCTCAGGTCACCTGAGACTCTGAACTGGAATAATTGAGTAAGTAATTATCTTGTTTTAATTAATCTTAAATGTGTGTACAGCTCACACTTACTTCAATGTTTAATATTATAGGTGTCTTGGTCATTATTTTGAAGTTTGGTGATGTTTTTACGACCAGAAATATGCCATGGGAACTTAGCTCTTGTTTATACTAATTAGCCTATGGTAAAATTGGTTAATGTCAAGAGAAGACTTATTATATATGAAAGTTCTTCCCCCACCAGGTCTTTCCTCACTGCCCAGGTCTGACCTCAGCAATTAATCACCAGAAATACAGTGCAGCATAGGCTGGTTAAAAGAGATGTATCATGATAAGATCTGCAGAGAAAGAAGGAAGAAGCCACTCAGCAGAGGTTCCATATTTGAAATATTAAATAGTTAAAGAAGGAAAACAATATCTCTATAAGAAGTAATTTTTTCACCCTGTGGGCACAAGTGTTTATTTCAACAAGTAATTTCCTCTGATTCACTGAAGCCATCCCAAGTGTAATTTGCTCAAAATTGAGTACAATATCACCTTCTATTTTACTTTTATCTGTGGCCCCCAAAACTCAGCACAACCTATAAGCTGTCCTCTGGTCTTAAAAATGCCCAGCTCTAATTTCATTGTCAAACTACATTAATTTGCTTTTGCTAACTAAAATGTGGTGAATTAAAATAATCATTTATTAGCTCCTGAATTATTTGTTAGATTCTATAGGTTGCCAATTTGAGCTCGTTCTTCTGGTCTGGTGGTTCTTCTGGTCTTAGCTGGGCTAATTCATGCTCTATAGTCAGCTGCTGGATTGACTGGGGGCTGGCTGGTGTAGAACAGTCTCAGGACAGTCTCAGATGGGACAGCTTGTTTCTAATCACATGGTCTGTCATGCTGAAAATGGGTACGCTGGGTGTGGAGACTGCACAAGTTTCTAAGAGGAGAGAAAGCAGAAGTGAGCCAGGCTCTTGAGGCATAGGCTCAGAATTCACACGTCATTACGTCTACACATTCTATTGGCCAAAGTAAGTAACAAGACCAGCCTAAATTAAAGGGGTAGGGAAATAAAACCCGCTTCTTAATAGGGGGACAGCAAAGTCACACTGCAAAAGGAGTGGATCCAGAGGCAGTGGAAGGATTCTGGCCATTTTTGCAATCTATCAAACAGAATTGTCACATAAAACATTCAGTTAATGAATACTTTTTTTTGTTTGTTTGTTTTTGAGACGGAGTCTCACTGTCACTCAGGCTTGAGTGCAGTGGCATGATCTCAGCTCACTGCAACCTCTGCCTGCTGGGTTCAAGCAATTCTCTTGTCTCAGCCTCCTGAGTAGCTGGGATTACAGGCATGTGCCACCACACCCGGTTAAATTTTTGTATTTTTAGTAGAAATGGCATTTCACCATGTTGGCCAGGTTGGTCTCAAACTCCTGACTTCAGGTGATCTGCTCACCTCGGCCTCCAAAAGTGCTGGGATTACAGGCGTGAGCCACCATGACCAGCCTGAATAATTTTTTAGTATAGATACATTCCATGCCATAATTGTGACTTGCCTGTATGAAAAAATATTCGTTTTTATCCAAAATTCAAATTCAACTTGACATCTTGTATTTT
The DNA here is from genome assembly GCF_000951045.1 of Mandrillus leucophaeus. Lineage (NCBI taxonomy): Eukaryota > Metazoa > Chordata > Mammalia > Primates > Cercopithecidae > Mandrillus > Mandrillus leucophaeus. Next base: position 942,158 of record NW_012108986.1, on the reverse strand, counting down.
TGTTTGCTAAATCTGCCAACCCCACACACAGACCATGTCAAAAATAAGCAAAACCTTTCTTTAAAAGAGAGAGAACGTGAAACTAGAAATTACTTTAAAATTGCACAATTTCAGCCAGGTGCGGTGGCTCCTGCCTGTAATCTCAGCACTTTGGGAGGCTGAGGCAGGTGGATCATCTGAGGTCAGGAGTTTGAGACCAGCCTGCCCAACATGGTGAAACCCCTTGTCTACTTAAAAAACAAAGAAACAAACAGATTAGCTGGGCGTGGTAACATGCGCCTGTAATCCCAGCTATTTCGGAGGATGACACAAAAGAATTGCTTGAACCCAAGAGGCAGAGGTTGCAGTAAGCTGAGATCATGCCACTGCACTCCAGCCTGGGTGACATAGCGAGACTCTGTCTCAAAAAAAAAAAATAAATAAAAATAAAAAAAAATAAAAAGCACCGGGTATGGTGGCTCACACCTGTAATCCCAGCACTTTGGGAGGCTAAGGTGGGTGGATCACTTGAGATCAGGGGTTTGAGACCAGCCTGACCAACATAGCGAAACTCCTGTCTCTATTAAAATACAAAAAATTAGTCAGGCATGGTGGTACGTGCCTGTAGTCCCAGCTATTCGGGAGGCTGAGGCAGGAGAATCACTTGAACTCGGGAGGCAGAGGTTGCAGTGAGCCGACATTGCGCCACTGCACTCCAGCCTGGCGACAGAACAAGACTCCATCTCAAAATAAATAAATAAATAAATACATACATACATACATACAAAAATTAGCTGGGCATGGTGGTGGGTGCCTATAATCCCAGCTATTCAGGAGGCTGAGGCAGGAGAATCACTTGAACCAGGAGGCAGAGGTTGCAGTGAGCCAAGATTGTGTCACTGCAATCCAGCCTGGGCAACACAGTGAGACTCCATCTAAAAACAAAACAGAAATTTAAAAAGAAAAATAAAATAAATTGCACAACTTCACCAATTGTAGTATTAGAATGGGCCGAAAGCTCTAAGTATACCCAAAGGAAAGGAGCAACTTGGTCCCCTCTTAACATAATACATAATAAGCTTGTCGTATGTGGCTCAGACAGCTTTGAATGTAGCCCAACACAAATTTGTAAACTTTCTTAAAACATTATGAGGTTTTTTGTAATTGTTTTTTTTTTTTTAGCTTATCAGCTACCATTAATGTTAGTGTATTTTCTGTGTGGCCGAAGACAATTCTTCCAATGTCGCCCAGGGAAGCCAAAAGATTGAACACCCTTGATATATAAGAATCTATTTTATTTTCAGTTGTATTAGATTCAAAATTGCTACACAGAAAACCACTAAGAGAAGAATCTGTACTTTTAGTAATTTGGACCTGTTCTATATTTACAATAATGCCTTTACCCTCCTACGAGGAATTTTTTAAATCTTTAGAAGGTGTTAATTAATCATTATGCTGTTCTGGAATTTATTAGAACTAATCAAACCAAAGATACTTGAAATTGATATTTTAAGTACCATACCCATATGCTGTAGTAAAATTTGATGTTTTTCTCTGTGGGCTTTTATGACTGACTGTATTTTTCCTACTATAACTTTTGTGACTAGAAGTGACAGTGCAAAGGTCAAATAAATGTGCATCATTAAGCAATGCAACCTGACATTTCTAGATAATAACTCCCTCGGATGAGGAAAGGGAGTGATACCTGAAAGGTCACAGCCCCCTTACTGTCCCTTTGCACCTCTAGAGATCTCTGCCCACTGCACACAATGATTTTGCTACAAATTTATGAGAATCCTCTCTGCCGGGAATCCTAAGTAATACAGAATTCAGCATACAGTGTATGCTAAGGGTTATTAACTGGGCTCATGATACAGCTTCTTGCATCCAGCTTTGAATAAATCAAGCTCTGTTGTTTATACCAGAACACTAGACTTGCAAGGGAATTTAAAGATTCCTACTCCAAGTCCTATTTTACAAAACATTAAATAAGAACCTTTGTCCAGGGCTACGCCAGAGTAAAGCAGAGTTCAAGGTCAAAAGACAACACATGCTTTTCAAAAGTGAAGCCCATGGACTGGCTTGATAAAAGTAGCATCCACCTAAAGAAGGCCTTTTTCAAATAAACAAGTACATTTGCCAAGATCTTATGGGATCAAATGATGATCAAGTCTGCCATGTTAGGACCATACTTATATTCCAAATCTGAGAGAAAAAAATCAGATTTAGCATGTCCTTCAGAAAAGGTCTAACCACAGATTTCATTAAAATAGAAATATGTGTGGTCGGGCATGGTGGCTTATGCCTGTCATCCCAGCACTTTAGAAAGCTAAGGCAGGCAGATCGCTTGAGGCCAGGAGTTTGAGACCTTGTCTCTACAAAAAAAAAAAGAAATAAAACATGTGGAAGATTAATATTGTTTGAATTTCAATGTCACATTTGTAAAAGCGAATAGATTTGGTTATGAAACAAAAGGGTTCTTTCATACATTCATCTCCCTATACTAACAATGTTCCTCAACCCACGCTTTCTTAATCCATGCCACTGACAATGCCAATTTCTTTGCTGAAAGGCTCTTCCACTTTCTCTACATTATAAAGCTCCGTAAAAACCTTTAAATCCCAGATGAAATGTCAAACCATCCATGAAGCTCTCCAAGATCTTCCCACTGCCCTCACCACTCTCCACATTGAATAGAAAATCTTCCCATTCTAAGCTTCAGTATTTTTTTTCTTTTCTTTTTCTTTTTCTTTTTCTTTTTTTTTATTTGAGACAGAGTCTAGCTCTGTTGCCCAGGCTGGAGTGCAGTAGCACATGTCCGCTCACTGCAAGCTCCACCTGCCAGGTTCACACCGTTCTCTGGCCTCAGTCACCTGCGTAGCTGGGACTACAGGCACCCACCACCATGCCCGGCTAATTTTTTGTAATTTTTTAGTAGAGATGGGGTTTCACCATGTTAGCCAGGATGGTCTTGATCTCCTGACCTCGTGATCCGCCCGCCTCGGCCTCCCAAAGTGCTGGGATTACTAAACTAACTTCTATGTTTTTATATATGCTCTAGCAGATACTTCATTCATTCATTCTTTCAGTGTCTATTTAGGAGATGCCTTCTAAATGCCAAGGTAACTTCTAGGCTCTGGGGAGAAAGCAGTGAACAAACAGGCAAAAATCCCAGATTTCATGGAACTGACTTTCTAGTGGGTGAGGGAGGACAAGAAAAAAACAAAAAAACACTTTTTTTTTTTTTTTGAGACAGGGTCTTTCTCTGTCACCCAGGCTGGAGTACAGTGGCATGATAATGGATCACTGCAAGCCTCAATTTCCCAGGCTCCAGCAATCCTCCTACCTCACAGCCTCCCAAGTAGCTGGAACCAAAAGTGTGCTCTACCACAGCCAGCTAATTTTTGTATTGAGACAGGTGATTTAGTTTGGCTGTGTCCCCATCTTGAATTGTAGTTACCATAATCCCCACGTGTCATGGGAGGGACCCGGGGGGGAGATAATTGAATCATTGGGGTGGTTACCTCCATGCTGTTCTAGTCATAGTGAGTAAGTTCTCATGAGATCTGATTATTTTATAAGGGGCTTTTACCCAACTTTGCTCTGCACTTCTCCGTGCTGCCACCAGGTGAAGAAGGATGTGTTTGCTTCCTCTTCTGCCATGATTGTTAAGTTTCCTGAAACCTCCCCAGCCATGCTGAACTGTGAGTCAATTATACCTCTTTCCTTTGTAAGTTACCCAGTCTTGCGTATGCCTTTACTAGCAGCATGAGAACGGACTAATACAATGGGTTTTCATCATGTTGCCCAGACTGGTCTCAAACTCCTGAGCTAAACGCATCCACTCACCTCAGCCTCCCAAAGTGCCATGATTACAGGCGTGAGCCACTGCACCTGGCCAAAATAAATATACTTTAAACAGAGAAGAAAAATAAAAAGTACTAGGGAAAGAGGTACACTTTAAAATAAGGTAATCAGAAAAGGCCTCACTGAGTGATGCTTAAATAAAGACCTGAAGGAGGTGAGGGAACAAGGTTCCCAAGTGGCTACGGGAGGCTGGGTTTTCAGGAAGGGGCAACGACAAGTGCAAAAGCCCCGAGCCAGGAATATTCCAGGCATATTCAAGTAAAAACAAGAAAGCCCATGCGGTTGGAGTGAAGGACAAGAGATTAGCAGAAGTTTAGAAAAGGAAAGAGCAGGAGGGGCCAGACCATAGAAGACACTGAGAAGTTGGTAAGATTTGTGGTTTGAAGGCACAGAGGAGACTTGTTAGAGCTGCGGTACTAAAGGGAGGGAACTGCAAAAGGGGTTGTTATTGAAAAACTGAATAATTGAAAATGTGATCAGGGAGGGGTTTTTTTACTCAATAACGATAAAGTCTAGCATGTGACCCATAGAGTGTGGGCTGAGGTTGAATAGAGAGCAGTATTATTATAAGGAGGGATAGAGAGAGTGATCTAATCTAATGATGTGAGATTCAAAGTCAGAGGTTTTAAAGAGGAGGGAAAAGCTATCTGAAAGCAGAAGGGAGGATCAAGGAGGGGAACTACGCAGCCTCCAAGCCCAGTGGTAGATCAGGGAGAGGAAATTACCATCATTTGAGAGGGCAGCAGAGGAAGTAACGTTCTTCAAGAGAGGCAGGTTTTACTTAGAATTAAAAGGTGAAGGTACTGTTCAGAAAAAACATTGACCTCAGAAATTTGTGCTAATGAATGACCCAGTTTTTGAAGGCAGAGTGGAAGGGTATGGGGCACTGGAGAGAAGTGGGATGTGGAGTCAAAATACAGGGGTTGGGAACTAATGGTCTGGGCTTCTTGTGAGGACTGGCATGAACAGCGATCACAGGATGGCAGTGGAGAGCAATGAATGATAGCGGGATGAGCAGGAGAAGCATCTTTCCAGAAGCAGTATTCAAGCGCCCCTCTTCACTCATCACCATGGATGCCTGAAGGCACGAGAAAGGCCCGTCTTACTCCAACCACAGCAGAGTCCCTCATCTTGCTCACTCTTGTTCTGTTTAGCATCATATACTGTCTCCTTTTCCATATTAGATCATAAGCTTTGAAGTCAGCAAGAATATTTTTTTATGCTGTTTGAATTCCCCTGTTGATTGCCAGTAATAGACTATCCAATAAATATTTGTTCAAAGAAAAATTGAATACTTCTTACTGGAAGGAAGGGAAGGTTGAAAAAAAACAAACGATTTCCTACTCAGACTTTTCTCTGAGAACTCCTTAAAGTTCCCCAACCTTGAAATTCTTCTGAGTCCAGTCCTAGAAGACCAGGTGCTGCTATAAAACTTGGTGCTTTGTGAGCACCAATAAATGCTTTGGGAGCATCTGCTGATGAAAGACCAGAGATAGCTCTCCTTTCCCAAGCAGTAAGGAATCACAATTCTGCTTATAATAATACTTGCCATCATTGTGGAGGAGGGAATCAACAGCCAAGCCAAAGTGTACTTCTGTATGGACATTTCAACCTACTGTGGTTTTTCTGGAGAATCTGGCCAAATGTAGTGATGATCAAGAAGTGATGTTACTTGGTGATAAGTGACAAGGATGATGGTCTTGCTACACGCAAGGGTTTGGCAATCCTGGAGATCTGTTATCACCAGGTCTGAACCAGCCTCTGCACCATTAAGGAACCAACAAGATATGGGTCTACCAGACAATGTGATAGTGAGGCAGGAAAAGCTCAGAATTTGGAAACAGATCTAGAATCAGACACTTAGAAAGTATGTGACCAAACAGCTGAGTCTCTGCCAGAAGGTGACCACTATCAGCTCTGCCATCTGGCCTTCACCAAGGCAAAGCCACTGAGACTAGACCCACATTTGGTCACAGGGTTCCATATGGAACTCGGTGGGCTTCTGAACTCATCTGTCTGCCCTAAAAATATGGTCCTCTGGCTTTTCAAATGCACAAATATAATCACATCATTCATTTGCTTAAATCCATTTAGTGGCATCCCATTACCCTAAGCCTCAGTCTGAACTCCCTTACCTGCCCCAAAAGGCCCTCAGGATGTAAACACCACCAACTACTCCACCTCATCTCTTAGCTCTTCTTTTACCACTTTCCCTCGTATACTTTATATTCCAACAAACTCAAACTTCTGTCCACTTCTAAAACATTCAACTCCATACTTGCTATTGGCCTGACAGCTTCATAAGTGCTTTTAACCTTCTTCACCCGGCTAACTTTCAGGTCTTAGCTTACATGGCACATCCTCAGGGAAGCGCTCCTTGCCTCTCAGATGGGTTAGGTCTCTCTCTACTGTATGTTGTTTCACACACAGATCTCACATCTCTATAATTACTTGCTCAATGTTTTCTCTCCCCTACTAGACCATTATTTCTACAAGTCAGCTACTGTGGCTGTCTTGGTCACCACTGGCAAAGTCCTGCCCAATGCCTATGACAAACGCAATTAAAAAATTCTTTTTAGTTAGGTGCTTATACTATCCTTCTTAACATGATTGATAAAATGTGAGTGCTACATATCTCAGGCCATTCTAGCTATAAGCTAAGAATCTTTCCTTTACTGTACCCAGAAGAGTATCTTGGACCCACTCAATATCTTTTAAACAAATAAATCCCATAAAATAATATCCCCCAAATTGTTTAATTCAGTAAAATATGAAGTCGAGGCCACCTAAAACACTATATTTTATTTTTAACTTTTCTATTGTTTTGGTCACATGTAAAGAATAAAAATGAAAACAAGACACTACTGTGTCACATCAAGAAATAACTTTATCCAAAAGGAATTCGAATGTAAGATATATTTAGCATCAATTCATATATTAGTAACTTATACATGTATTGTCAAGTATGACATTCATAAAAGCACAAAACAGTTTCTAACACGTTCCACCAAACTTCTGGCATACTTTATGTGTCATTTCCATGACGACCAACCACACATATAGAGACTAGGGGATACTTAGTGAAGACGGCTTTCCAGGAAGTTTATAAAATTGGAAAAAAAAAAAGGCATGTCAAAATACAGCATAAGTAGCAATGGGGCCCTGAATTTACTTTGGAAAGATTGCCTAAGGCACCACTATAATGAACAGTTGTAAATCCCTGATCAGACTTCAAATTTTTCTGGTCTTAAAATGTCAATTTTAACCACAAGGTTAGGTGACTAGATTAGCTGGTATACTATTTCCTCTGTGCCAGCATCTGTAAGAAATATTACATCTATCCTAGACACTGTCACTCCGATATATATTAGTAATAGATCTAATTATATGAAGTGTGAAAGTCAATACGTGTAATTTTTCTTTAAATGCATTTTAAGAACAAATAGCACTTGAATGAATGGTGGCACAACAGAGAAAAGGATTATTTTAATATAAAACAATATTAAATCAGCATGTGATGAGGTTGAGTGCTGAAACTGTGAAAACTGATAATTTAGAAATTGTAAACGCTTTTATTCGAAATTGTAAAAAGGTACCAATTACCCTAGTTTGCTGGAATCACAGTTCTTATGAATAATAGCATCTACTGATGAACATGATATGAATTAAATGTTTTTAAATTTTAAAACAATTTTAAAATAGAATAATTTTGATAAAATCAGAATATAAAATAATGAAGACCAAATCCAATGGACAGTGATTAACTGTTATTTGGATGAAGAAAACCAGGAATGCTCATGACCAGCAGTTCCGAAGTACCTTGTGCAGGTGTCTCAGGGGCTGCTGAGGAGTTGGTTAAGGAGAAGGAGAATACGGCCAGTGACTGGGACCCTGCCTCAGCATCAAACAGATAAGCTCACTTCTGTGTTTTACTGTACATTGAGAATATGTGTAAGTCATTTTTTTTAAAAGGTTTCTTGTGATTAAAAGAGAAAATTCTGAAAACCACAGCAACATATCTATGCTGTTTCCAAGCATACAAAGAGAATTAGAACATCTGAGACAACTATGGCTCCAAACAATCAGAAGAAGGGTTAGTTTTCTTTTCTCCTATTGATAATGTCAAAATGATATGTCATCTATTGAGCCATACTATGGAGTAGCAGGCTACTAGTTAGGCGCCTTCCCCAGTTAACAGCACATATCCAAAGGACAGCTAGTCAAGTGGGAAGGTGGTAGGTAAATGCTCACCTGGGCTAGGCAACCATCACAGCAAGCAGGTCCCCTCTCAGCCTGGCCTTGGCAATGAGCTGCTTCTGAGAAGCCACAGCTGTCTGTGATTGAGAGCTCACTCCCTTGAGGCATTGTAGAGAACAAGAGACATGGGCTGTGGGGCAGCTTTTCAGTAAAACTGAGAGGCACATCAACGTGGCACTGTATGCGTCCACTTAAGGATATATGATAAACATGCAATTTCAAAAGGTAAATTATTAAAGATAATTGGCCAATGTATAGATATGCATAGTTTTTAGCACATAGGCCCTCAATAAAATATTACTGAATCTATTCCAAAAATGTAATGTTCACTAAGTAATACGCTGTAAAAGGTAAAATCAGGAAAAGAAATTCAACTCTTCAAAAAAGAAAAAAAGCACATAAAATCCACCCTATCTTAAAGCAGCAGTTGGAAAAGTTTTCTTTTTTCTTTCCTTTTTCTAAGTTGCAGTAGGTTTTATACCTAATAAAGTCTGTTCTAGACATAGGAAATAGCACATTATTAAATTGTAAAATGCAATTTTAATTAACAGATAACTGGTATCATGAGTTTAAAAATCAGACGAAAATGGCACTTAAAAAAAGGAAAAAATGACTAAGTGGATCTACACAAATCAACGTGTGGGACCTTAGCAAGGAAAGTATAAAATATTTTTTTTAGTAAGTAGTTTTTCATTAGTTAGAAGGAAATGGAATTCTGAATTTCACCTTATATGTTTGGTCCTCTTATCTTTCCTGGATAAAACAGTCCTAACTGTTTTAACAAATCTCAATTAAAGTAATCTAATAATGTAGAATTCAGGACAACCTACCATCTGTGCATCTACAATATCCTGAAAGTCATGCTCAGTTAATGAAAAAAAAAAAAAAAGCCAAATCTGAACATGTTTACAGTTTTCCACAATAAAATAAAATATCTAGAAAGGCAAATACAAATAGTTTACTTACATGAGGTTATTTTTACTTGTTGATTGTACATTTAAAAAACTGAGTATGTGGCTTTTCCTGCTCATTCAGTACTTTTCATAAAGTCCCAAGTTGAGTGCATGCTGTTTTGTAAACCATAGTGTCTAAACTGCAGCAAAAATCAGATGCACAGGAAGGTAATTTTTACCTTGCAGAAAAGCACTGTATACAGAGTGAGGAACAAATTTGATATCATATAATTTAAGGAGCTCTCATAACCAGGTATGGACATTGGCTTATAAAACATATACTGTGAATCAGGCACAGCAACCTGCAAACCACATCATCCCAAGTTTTCCATTCTTCCTATTGAGAAACATTTAAAAACAGCATTTTCATCATATGAAAGTAAACAAAAACAACAACAAAATAAGCTTTCCTCACACTAATTTCTAATTCAAAGAGCTTTACTGCAATTAATGTAAATCACTATCAATCACTGAATTGATTGGGCAGAGATGGACTTGGCACTGTCCCCCTAAAAGAGCCTAGAAAGAATGCTTTAAACAGATATAATCCATAGAGAAAGAGATTTACATCATAAATGCTGGAGGCAAAAAGTACACAGAATGACAGATACATGATTTAGGGTGAGAGATGGCATTGCTCCACATAACACAAAAGAATTCTGTTGAAGTGGTCACTGCTTCTGTTGTTTCGTGGCTGGGTTCTTGGGAGGAAGGAGTTTGTATGTATTGAAGTAGCCCACCACCTGCTGGGGAATCTCTGCCAAGACACACTGAGCAAGTGCTTCTTTTGGAGCCTTGTGAAAAACAAAATCAACGTGACTTTGTTAGCAACTGAATTTTCCTGGCTTTTTCATAAAAGAGACTAGGGATACTTCAGCAGCCACTAAAATGAAGCAATTCTAATTCATAGGCCTGTACCTTTTCTTAGGAACAGTCCATGAAATATGGAATGACCTAACTAGCCAAAGTTACTTATGATTGCTATTACTGTCCCTGCTAACATTTGTCAAGTCCTTTTTTGGTGCCAACATTCTAACATTTGATGATTTTGTTGTTTTATAACTTTTAAATGTGGGTCTTTCATTCACTTTTTTTTTTTCTTTTTTTTTACTTCTTTTTTACAATTGCAGATTCATAGGAAGTTGCAAAAACAATAAGAAAAGGTACCACGTACCCTTCACCCAGATTTCTCCAAAGGTAACATCTTACATAACTACAGCATAGTATCAAAACCAGGCAGCTGACATTGGTACGGTTCATAGAACTTACTCTGATTTATAATTTTACATGTACTCATTTGTGTGTGTTTGTGTGTGTGTGTGTGTGTGTGTGTGTGTGTCTGTATAATTCTATGCAATTTTGTCATCTGGGTAGATCTGTGTAACCATCACTACAATCGAGATACAGAACTTCCCCAACACCAAAAAGATCCCTACCTAACATTACTACTTTATAATCACAACACTCCACTTCCTCCCTTCCCATTGCTGGTGGGAATGTTAAATGATACAGCCACTTTGGAAGAGTTTAACAACTGCTTTAAGAATTACACATGCAACTACTGTATAACCCAGCAACTGTAGTCCTAGGTATTTATCCCAGAGGAATAAAAACTTACGTTTGCATAAAAACCCATGCATAGGCTGGGTGTGGTGGCGCACGCCTGTAATCCCAGCACTTAGGGAGGCCGAGGCAGGAGGATCACTTGAGGTCAAGAGTTTGAGACCAGTCTGGCCAACATGGTGAAACTCTGTCTCTACTAAAAAATAGGGAAAAATAGCCAGGTATAGTGGTGCACACTTGTAATCCCAGCTACTCGGGAGGCTGAGGCATGAGAATCACTTGAATCCAGGAGGTGGAGGTTGCAGTACTGTACTCCAGCCTGGGTGACAGTACTCCACTGTACTCCAGCCTGGGTGACAGAGTGAGACTCTGTCCCAAAACAAAAACAAAACAAAACAAACAACAACAAAAACCCATGTATAAATGTTTATAGTAGCCTTGCGTATGAGAGAGAAAAACAGGCAACAGCCAGATGTCCTTCTGTGGTGAAACAGTTACACAAATGGTGGAGCAGCCATACCATGGAATATGACTTGGCAATAAAAAGGAGTACTTGCAAAAATGTGGTGATTCTCGAGAGTGATGCTGGGTAGAAGAAAAGCCAATCCCAAAAGGTTGCATATTTTATGATTCCATTTATATGACATTCTTGAAATGACAAAATTATAGAAATGAAGAGCATATTAGTAAGTGGTTTCTAAGGGTTAAGGAAGGGCTAGAAGGAGAAAGGAGGGGATGTGGCTATAAAAGGGCAACAAGAGGGATCCTTGTGATGCATCTTGATTATACCACTGTAAGTATCCTGGTTGTGATTCTGTATTATAGCTTTGCAATATGTTACCGCTGAAGTAAACTGGGTAAAATAGTCTTCTAAGAGATATTCATCAAACTAAACTTCCAGCTTGAGGGGGATTTGGCGTACACTTATATAAGAGTTTTTTCCAGCTGTTACAAAGGTAAAGATAAAATAATTGAGACAGTTGCAATACTATTTTAAAACGATTTATCATATAGCCTGTAAGATGCACATAATGTACATCCTGAAGCAACACTGCCAAACCAAATCAGAGCTCTCCAATGGACAAAGGACAGTGTTCACATGTCCTCTAACCCTACACACCTACTCAACTGCCTGGTTGTAGATGGGCAAAGGTCTGTGTTCAGTCACTTTAGTGTTTGAGTAGGGAGGAGTGGTACTCACATTCTGGAACTGTCTGAAAGGCACAAACTGGACAATATCTCTGATGGCCACTTCGCCTGATGGGGAGCGGAGACTTCCACCATCACCATCCAGAAACTCCATGGCGCTAAAGTCAGCACCTCCAACTCCAACAATGATGATGGACATAGGCAGCCTGGAGGCATTAACTATGGCTTGTCTGGTTTCATCAAGGTCTGTGATCACACCATCAGTAATAATCAAAAGCACAAAATATTGCTGCCAGAAAAAGAAAACATGTCCACTGAGCAAGTCAAGCAATGGCTAATGGCATCTCTGCCTTGATGAGTCATCCCGTCTTTCTTGTTCATTTTCCTGCCAGTCTCTACCCTGGCTACCACTACGTAAAATATTCTAAGCTCCTCTGATGACAAGGAAATTGACTCTTAACAAAAACTGCAGGTTCATTAAAAGTGCAGCAGACCACAAAATAGGGTTGGCAAAATATATGGAAGCAAGACATCTAAATGTCAAAGATTAACCTTTCAGTCAGGCTAGGAATAACAGTTTAACTCAAGTATTAAATATGTCAAGGAGGCAAGTGGAAAACTTCATTCTCAGAAGAGCAAATAAATATAAAAATATTAGAATTAGAATACAAAAATTTTACAAACTAAAATACAAAAAAAAAAAAAAAATAGATATGGTTTAAGTGATGAAATCATCCCCCAGATTGTGTCGCCCAAGATAAACCTTTTCAGAGAGCAGTAAAATGTTACATCAAGTAGTGACTCCATCTTTTGGGCCATTTAAGTCTAGAATAGGAATAAGATTTACAATATTAGCTAACATGTGTTGAGTGTTTACTCTGACCCAGGCATTGTGCACTTTATATGAATTATCTTATCTAACCTTTTCAACAACAGTATGAGGTAGTTTCCCCTAACTTACTTCTGAATATGCTGAAGCTCAGAGAGATTTGGTATCCACGGTCCAATAGGTAATGGTTAGCTCATTCAGATATCTTTAGTACAATAAGAAATCTTGTAACAGCATCTGATGTGGTAAGTTTCCTTAAGCCTTAATTTGTTATGTCTACTTCAAAAAGGTAGATGATATGCAATTTTTTTGGTAGAACCTATCTATGGAAGTTAGTTCAAAGGATAAAAGACTCATGAATGCCAAGTGTTGTTTTGCTGTTGCCTTATTTTTAACAATCACTAGTATAACCACAACAAAAGTTACTCGCAAATCAAGAGTGACTGTGCTATTGTATCTTGCCCTGACTTTGTATTATGACAAACCAAAAAAATAGAAAAATGGCACCAGGAGCTGCTACCAATCCACATTCTTCCCTTTCCCTGGCCATAGAGCACTTACAGAAGCTGTCTGCTGTTGTGTGGCTGCAGCAGCAAACCTGGCCACATGATTGATGATTGGAGAAAAATTAGTTGGTCCATAGAGTTTTATCTGAGGAAGACAAGACCGATATGCCTCTACAATGCCTTGGATTCCTAGAACAAAAAAAACAGTATTAAAAATTCTCAAGCACAATGTGTTTATTCTGGCTAATTTGATTATATATATCAACATATAGTACTTTAAACAGTCAAAAGTTCTATATGCAGGAGTTCCTCTAAGCTATGTATTACATAACTCCATAGGTATGCTCCATTGCAAAAACCTATAAGTTCTGTCCTCCCCCAGTAGAAGGGATTTACTTTCATCTCAGTCAAGTTACTCATTAGTCTACAGTAGGACTGTTACATTTGTGCTTAATTTTAATACATGTTGGGAATGTGACTCTGATAGAAAACCATGAAAAAGGTTCCACTTCATACAACGGATGATAAAAGGTAAGAAAGTTATTAATAAAATGAAAAATCATTTGCATATGTGGCCAGAGGTTCTACAAAAATACCAGATGGCAATAAAACTAATATTAATTCTAGTCAATTACTGATACAAGTGTTTATTCAATAAGTTAAAGGTTAATCATTGTATCACAGACTGCATTAGTTCCAAATATTCACTTCCAAGTTATTTATCCATTTTGCTGCAGAAGCACTGATGTGTTTGTTTAGGGGTACTGCCCCTAAACCTGCTGGCACATTTTATAACAGAAAGTTGGACAGGACCATTTGATTAATTTTGACCAATGCATGTGACACCCATGCCTAAGCAGATGTCTTAAGAACTACTGCCTGTTTTTTCCAGCTCTCTTGCTCCTTTCCTTGCCATAGGAGCAGCACATCCCAGATAAGGCTGTTCCTTCAGCCTGAGTCCCAGTATAAGAAACATGGAGAGAACTACAGCCTAGCTGCATGTAAAATGAGCAAGAAATAAACTGTTGTCATTAAAGCCACTGAGATTTAGAGATTGTTTATCACAATAGCACAGCCCAGTGAAAGTTGACTGACATTGCTGGTCAAAGCACTGCTGATGAAACTTGTATCCCACACATGCACCTGTTGAATCTGCCCTTAATATCAGAGCATTTAGGATGCAGATAGGATAACAGAAATTCTAAAGAATTTCCAACAATATATGCTGAGATCATCACAGATACTTGCCACAAAAAAAAACTTAATGTAAATCAAAACAGGTCTCTTGCTTTTAAAATGTCCAATAGAACACAGATCAACAAAAAAGAGAAGCATATACAGTCATGTGTCACTTACCAATGGGGATAAATTCTGAAAAATGCATCGTTAGGTGATTTCATCATCGTGTGAACATCATAAGATTATACTTACACAAACCTAGATGGTATAGCCTACTACATACCTAGGCTATATGGTATAGCCTATTGCTCCTAGGTTAAAAACCTGTACTGCATATTGCTATACTGAATAATGTAGGGAATTATAGCAACTGTACCTTTTCTATGTCTTTACAATAAAAATACAATATTAAAATCTTACGGGCCTACTATCACACATGTGGTCTGTCATTGACTAAAATGTCACTTTTAGTGCATGACCATACTTGGCTTGAAAGCTTCATGAAACCAACTCTCTCCTCTTAAAATGTAAGAGTTCCAATAAACTCCTCTTATTTTATTTGAATTTAGGAACAGGTAGTCTTATGAACAACCTTTGAGAATGTAACTAATTCATATGCAGAGGTGATTTTACATGCATAAGGTACATGTAACTAGTAGTCAATTCAGTAGTAACAAAGGCATAAATAATTCATTTAGGGCTGGGCATGGTGGCTCGTGCCTATAATCCCAGCACTTTGGGAGGCCGAGGCAGGTGGATCGCATGAGGTCAGTAGTTCTAGACCAGCATGGCCAACATGGTGAAACCCTGTCTCTACTAAAAATACAAAAATTAGCCGAGCGTGGTGGCAGGCGCCTGTAATCCCAACTACTCCGGGGGGCCACAGCAGGAGAATCGCTTGAACCCGGGGGGTGGAGGTTGCAGTGAGCCAAGATCATACTATCACACTCCAGCCTGGGGGACAAGAGCGAGACTTCATCTCAAAAAAAAAAAACAAAAACAAAAATAAAAACAAAAATGTAATTTCTTCACAAGTATCAAGAGCCTTCAATTCCTTAATTAAAACTGAATTATGCCAAAAACCCTTTCTATGCATCAAAGTAACAAGTTATTTCTAAGGTATATTATTTCTAAGGCAATTAGGTTCAATGATTAGTTAGGAAAAGGGGATTAAACTTCCTTGACTTAAAATCAGGCTCTGAGCTTTTTGCTGTATAGTATCTCCTTCGTTTAAAACCAAACTGATCTTTTTCCAGAGTGTAAACCACTTGGTGAGTAATGGGCTTACATTACTCACAGAATGACTGAACTTCTAAAATGAATTATCATATGATATGTCATCCATATTCATTTACAATAAATGAAAGCTAATTACAACAAATTCTAAAAATTATTCCACTTTCATTATAAAAATGAAGCATATTTCTTTTTTTTTTTTTGAGACGGAGTCTCGCTCTGTCGCATAGGCTGGAGTGCAGTGGCCGGATCTCAGCTCACTGCAAGCTCCGCCTCCCAGGTTCACGCCATTCTCCTGCCTCAGCCTCCCGAGTAGCTGCGACTACAGGCGCCCGCCACCTCACCTGGCTAGTTTTTTGTATTTTTTAGTAGAGACGGGGTTTCACCGTGTTAGCCAGGATGGTCTCGATCTCCTGACCTCCTGATCCGCCCGTCTCGGCCTCCCAAAGTACTGGGATTACAGGCTTGAGCCACCGCGCCTGGCCGCATATTTCTTAAAAAGAATGACATTCCCAGTTTCAAATGGCTAGGGAATAAAAGAGGTCACAACCAGTCACTGAAAGTGCCTCAAAGGAACACTGAATTAGTATGGAAAAAGTGTTCTGGGGAAAAGAACAAAACCATATTGCAAACTGCCCCCACAAAAATTGTTCACACTCTTCCACCTTATGAATATTGTTTAGGAAGAAAAGAAAAAAACACTTTCTTCTGTTAGAAAGCTATACATTTGTAATTGTCAAAAGGACCCTTTGCAGAGAATTAGCTTATTGTCTAGAATTTTAAATTATGCCTCTTGCTCCCACACCTACTTTCCCTTTTCCAAACTCTTTAGTCTCATACATAATTTAGTGGAAGAGCTGGCATTTCTGATTGATTGCTCAATGTGGTAAAAAAAAAAAGAAGCAGCACTTGGATACTTGAGGTATAAGGAAAAAAGTAAAACATGGCTGGGCATGGTGGCTCATGCCTCTAATCCCAGTACTTTGGGAGGCCAAGGCAGAAGGCAGGAAGATAGCTTAAGGTCAGGAGTTCAAGACCAGCCTGGCTAACATAGTGAGACCCTGTCTCTATTTTTTTAAACAGATAAAAGAAAAACGTGAAATGAAAGACAACTATGTGCCTCCTGCTCTCTACACAGAGGAAAGCTGCTATAGAAGCTCAATTCTTTGTTCCTTTTGCCCATCCCAGCTACTTACAGAATACTGTGTGAGCAACAAGTATTAGATGCTGGATACTTTTCTCTTTGTTGAGAGTGACTACTACTCTGAAAAAAGCTTCAAAAGATCTGTATATTAAATTACTTATTTTATTGAAGGTTTGCTTTTAAATAAATTTACATGTGAAAATACTTTTTAATATATGATTATTTTTACTGATCTGCTCCAAAGATTGAGAATTTTTTTGTCCCACTAAAGTTCTTAAGGTAGGAGGATTTAGCTTACCACCTCCATCATCATAATACTGATTTGCCCCATAATTACCATTACCACCCTAACCACCAACCTGGTGCAATTCTTCTACCTTATACAACAGAAAGTTAAATATGTAAGAAAATGAAACCTAGAGATGAAATTTGAGTAGTTTTCATCACAAGAAAAAAAACAAAGAACAAAGAACAAAGTAACAAAGACTAGTGAGACTTTCCATTTGAATTCTTCATGTTTATTTTTTAACTTACCATTGCAGTAGGGATTGGATGAGTTGAAGTTCATTGGAAATTCATGCGATACCTGTCAAAGATGGACAAAGGACTGATGAGGGCTGGGTTGCTTTTCTAGGAGGGAAAGCTTTAAAAATGAGATTTCCTCTTACCTGCCACTGAGGAGGTATCTGAGCTCCAAAACCAAAAGCTGGAAACATCTTATCACTAAAAAGAAAAAAAAAAATTAATAAAATATTGTTTTTCCAAAATAAAAAAGCTTTATCTTTGCTCACAATAAAATCAATATGAGCTCATTTCAAAAATAATTTTTCAAAATCTTAGAAAAGTATGAAGATAAAACAAAGATTACCTATATTAACTGCCAAAGAGAATCAACGTTAATATTTGACAACTCTCATCCTAAATATTTTTCTGTGCACTGAGGAAGAAAAATGTTTCTCTCTATAGATTTTGTAGAAATGGAGTTTACATGCATGTTTTATAACCTACTGTGTTCTACTTAAATCTTGTAGGTCATTTCAGTGATCAAATGGGTAAATAAATACACGAAGCCCTGAAAACCACAATTCTTTTTTTTACTAATTTAAAGCAAACTCATTTGGTAGCACAACTTGACCTCAGATGATCAGAGGATATTGGTAGCTTTTGTTTATGCCACTTAATACAAACATTCATACATTAGGGAGAGGGACAGTGGACCGAATATATACATCACGTGAATAGCCACTGAGTATAGATACCCTCCATACAATATGCCACAATATGGATATCCTCCCCCAGATGCCTGATAGCCAATGTTCTGCCATTATAAAACACCATAATGAACATATTTTTTTCTATGAGGAATATTATTTTCATATTTATTCTTAACAGTTAGTTTTGCATTGAAGATGTAGCCTATGCCATGTCAGAAATATTTCTCCCAGGCTGAGGTGGGAGGATCACTTGGGCCCAGGAAGTGGAGGTTGCAGTGAACCGTGACTGCACCACTGTACTCTAGTCTGGGTGACAGAGCAAGACTCTCTCTCAAAAGAAAGAAAGATACATTTTTCCCCAGTTTGTAGCCTGTCTTCAACTTTGTTTAAAGCATCTTTCTTTTCATAGTTTTTAATATTAATGAATGTGAACACAAAAAAGGTTTCATGATTTTTGCTTTTGCTCTCTTGCTTAAAGGTTTTCCTCACTACAAGATTATAAACAATTCACATATATTTTCTTCTAGAACTTTAAAGTTTGCTTTTGATATTAAACTTCTAATTCATCTGGAAAGTGTTTTGAAGTGGATATGAAGCAGAAATTGCTGCTCCCCAGCAATATCCATTCTCTCCTTTAATAATAGAACACCTGAGCTAGACATTGCACCTCCTAGCTTCTCTGGGCTGGATGTGATCAGGTGGCTGGAATCTAGAGACGGAGATGTGAGACAGAAGTGATTTGCCAGCCACTTCTGAATCATACTCCTAAAAGGGAAGGCACATGCACCCCCTGGTCCCTTTCTTCTCTTCCTACTGGCTGCAGAAGATGAGAACCAGAGCTATGGACCCAGAGAGGGAAGCTGTGAATTGAGAATAGCAGAACTCTCCTATCAGTTCTTAAGTATTATACTTACCCCTAGACATGTAACGTGAAATAAACCTCTATTTTGTCAAAGTCACTTTGTTTTTGGGTGTCCATTTCAGCAGTTTGGTCTGTACTCTAATTTATACAGAATAATATCCTAAAACATGCAAGTATGAGTCAGGAATCCAAATTTAATTCTTGTCCAGTTTGAGAGCTTTTACAACTCCTTCCCCTAAATTCATTTATACACATGGGTCTATTTCTGGACTGTTTGCTTGGTTCCACTGGTCATGTCCTAATTCCATACTTGTAATTAAGATAACTGCAAGAATACTTTTAATATCTGCTAGTGAGAAATTATTAATTTTTTAATTCTGTGTTATATCTGACCACCTTTCTAAGCTCTCACTACTTTCTAATAAAGTAACTTTCTATATATGTTAAATATATTTAATGATTTTTGCCTTAAAACTTACTAGCCTGAAATTGGAACTGCCACCTTGCTTTAGATTTCTTTGCATGTGCCTACAAATTTCACCTCTTTAAATGCTACAGATTAATTAAAAGCCCCATCAATATGAAAATAAAATAATAATAGACAAAAACAAAAGAAACTTTATTTTGTACTCTTAAGACAACCAGGAAAAACACTACTAATGCAGATGTTTTCCATATTGTTCAGTAAACCCTCAAGAGGACCTATTTAAATCTATTCAAAACCTAACCATCGATAACCATTCAGAATATTTCATAGCAATTAGATCTAGTTATCCTTCAGCACTTGTTAAAAGTCACCATTAAAAAAATAATTTGACAACTGCCAAGGAGATAGATATGTTAAGAAATAGTTTTTGTGTTTATAAAACATGTCTTCTGGGCTTCAATCACTCATACAACTTATGCCTAATGAATAAGCCCCAAGGAAACCAGACTAAAGAAACAAGAGCCTTGCTGACATTAGTCAGGAAGTAAATAGCAAACTATATGTACTATAAAGCAAAGTACACACAATATATCATAACTAATCACAGCAAGATATTAGAGATCTAAGGTAAACAGCAAGATTGCCACAAAGAGAAAAATAGAAGACAAGACGGGGGGATTTTAGGGAGAAAGCATTATCGTCCTACCACCTATAGCAGAGTACTAGCCGACGAAACAAACTACCCTTTCTGGGGAATTGTGGAAACATGTATTTTAGTTTTTCCAAAGTCATACTCACGCATCATAATCTTGAATGACCAGTCCCACAGACCAGAGAGCAGTCAAATACTCATTAACGCCATTGGGGCTGATGTAATGAAGGGAGTCTGGAGACCTTGGGTCACCATTGGAGCCAGTGAAGTCCACTCCCACCTGCCAAATAACAATTGCAGCCCTTACTGAGGAGAAGGCAGGGACACCTGTGCTTGATGTCCGGGAAAACTTCAAGAGATGGGATACAATCATGCATCCTGGCGCCGACTTCCTAACAAATGTCTACCACTTATTTCCATAGAAAATGAAACAAGTAAAGCCTAAATGTGAAACAACCTGATGCCTCTACTTTTCTAGATGGCTTAAATAATGAATTACTATATCCACTACTTAGGCTTAGGGGTTGCCTTTTATAAGGTTGTCTCACTAATGCTTTCTAGTCCTTAAATTACTTCAGGATAACCACTGGTTTGTAGGTTTGTACACATCTGCTTTCTCTCAGGAGAAAGAGATCTCACCAACAAAGCAGAGAGCTTCACGATGGATGAGTCCAGACAACCTGCCTGAGGACTCTAAGAAGACTATGCTAAATAGATTGTGAAAATTTCATTACAAAGTCAGTTTTGCAGTGAAGAAAATATACTGCAACATGGAGGAAAAAGCCTATGCTGAAAAATTCAGTGTGTTACTTACGGTAAAATTCAGCTGACATCCTCCCATTATATAGTCAAGGAATGTGCATTCCACTGTAATCTAATAATAAGAGAAAACTGTTAAAATTACAACTCTCCTACTATACAAGAGAAGCAAAAAACTCTTTGGCATATATTTTTAAAAGTCTGTAAACTGAACAGGACATAATATAAACATGGAAATTACCCTGCATTCAGGTTTAAGATATCCCTTCCCCTATGTGCCATGAACCTGTAAGATTTTACTTCAAGATACTTACAGCAATGTTAAGATGAGAATATTAATGGCCGAAGATGAAATATACTAATTTTAAGTTTTAAGATATTAGTAATGAATCCAATATGTTGAGGGCTTTAATAAGCATAGCAGTCAACATTTAAAAAACAAAAACTCCACTCCACTTGTTCAACCTAAGAAATCTTGGCTTTTCCCCTCTACTCATAACATTTTCTATTGAAATTAAGAAGAGGATAAATGCATTGGGTCAGGTCATCTCCACTAAAGAGCTGAGAAAATACTATGCTTCTTTATATTTCCTAAGATAATGAAAAACTTATCCTTGTCCTTTGCAAATAACTTGTCAAACCTTAGAAACAGGTTACTTGATTTTTTTTCCTCTTCCCTACTTGATTCTTTTTGCTAAAGGTGACCAGATGCTCATGTGATTTTCAACTGCCTGAAATTCAAGTATTTGTTTAATATAAATCATACTAACAGGAGAACTTGAAATATGATCTCATTATATTATAAGTAGCCAAGGCTTGGGTTGGGCGCAGTGACTCACGCCTGTAATCCCAGCACTTTGGGAAGCCAAGGCGAGTGGATCATGAGGTCAGGAGTTCAAGACCAGCCTGGCCAACATGGTGAAACCTCGTTTCTACAAAAAATACAGTGTCGTGGTGGGTGTCTGTAATCCCAGCTACCTGGGAGGCTGAGGCAGAGAATTGCTTGAACCCGGGAGGCGGAGGTTGCAGTGAGCCGAGATTGTGCCACTGCACTGCAGCCTGGGCAATAGAGTGAGACTCCAGCTCAAAAATAAATAAATAAATAAAAATAAGTAGCCAAGGCCAACTGACCTCACACTGTTTGACACTGATAACACCTGAATTCTTGTAGCTTTTTTTCTTTTGCCTTTTTTTCTCATTTATGCATTCAAATTCAACCTGTAGGAAGAGAAGACAAAAATGTTACTTTTTATTAGCAATATTAGAAATGCCAGTGTGACCTTAAGTGAATGACTTTTTTCCCTTTAGAATCAAACTACTACTGATATAGGTCTGTTGCAAAATATAACTCTGAAACAATTACATAATATGTTAAATATGTGGAATATTTGTCAGGTAAATTTCTAACAATTAAGACATTCCTAAAATTGCATACCTTTCAAAATAGTTCCCCCAAATAAATTTTACCTCTGCAGGTAATTTTCTTGCAAATGTTCCGAGGCATAATCTTTTCTCTTTGCTGTATATTTTACCATAGAGTTGGGCTCTATGGTATAATATGGTATAGTAAAGGAAATAAAATATTACTCCTAGCTGTTACCAACATAAAGAATGAAAATATGCTGCAAAGGAAAGAAAAAAAAGAGTAACATCATAAAACAAATATATGAAGCCCAACTCTATGGTAAAATATGCAGCAAAGATCTTCTCTTTCCACTGGGAATACATGTTAAAAATTGATCTAACACCTCCTCTTGCTTTATATTTCCTTCTCCCAAAAGAATGATCTTCCTTCCCCCATCCTATCTCCCTATCCATCTTGAGGGCTTGGCTCAAGTTGTTCTCCTCTATAACTTCCACTACTCCTCTAGTCTTCTCTGATCTCTATCTCTTTAAATTTCTACAACTCTGTGTTATTCTCAAGTGTCTCATTTAATTTTTTTCTTCACAGTTATGTTATAATCACCTCCAAGTTATACCTTCAAATTCTCACTGGCTTGCCTAATAATAATATAAGACATATTCAATAAATACTTGATAAGTCACCTCTTCTGGTTAACACAAAGCCACTTATGTACTTCAGACAGTCATTACTAGTTTTCCAAGAATCAAACACTAAAAAATACATGTGGTAAAATACAACAATGTAAAACAAAATTATGTTAAACATTATTTGATGGTTCAGGATCTTGTTGGAGTCTCAGTCACAATCATAAGTATTAATTATTGAGTATTAGAAATTAAAAAAAGGAAAAACAATTAAAAAATTATTGTATATTAGAGCTACAGAAATTCCACAAACTGAATTCTTATTGAAAAAGGGCTAGATTACTTCACTTATTCATTTATACCTTCAGGCTCAATAAGTGCTCTTTGGTCCTGCTGAAGCCTGTGCTTAATGACTCTCAGGCCTGCCCCCAGCTTTCAGTATTTCCTAGTCTATTTGAGAGGGGCAGGGTCATTCTTCTATAGCACTAGACAAGCGCACTGGGGCCAACTGCCCTGCATTAGCTGCTGGATGGAACTGCCGGCCATGGAAATCAATGCCTACTTTTAAAGCTGATATTGCTCTGTCTCTTCTCTCTGTGAGTCAAGTGTGGTTCCCTCTAGTGCTTGCCTGCATTGTGTTTGCCTTGACTCCAATACCATGATACAATGGGCAAAAGGTTTGGACTTCTATTCCTAGTGACTGACATTGTGATCATCTTTGCTGTCCTCCATGTAGTTGGAGTCCTCATCTGGCATTAGTAACTGTTATGTGGTGTTCTGCTCAATAAAATTCATACCCCAAGTATGAATTGTGGATTATGTGATTACTAAACATTTCGGGGCATTATGCAATATAGAGTGAAAGCATAGTAAACCATTTGATGCTGTGGGAAAAAAATGAAATACAGTAATAAATACACAGTCCAACTATAAAGTATATGAAAATGCACAGATGTAACTTACAGGTGAGCTTCTGGAGGCTTCTTTCAGTTTTGTCATGGTGGTTTGAAAGGTTCCAATGAGATCATGTGACCCATCATTGTCATAATCATAACACGCCACCTGAAATTAAATATAATAAAAATATATAAAAATCAATTAAAAAGTATTGGCTGTGATAAATACAATCTATCACGAAGTGCCCTTTTAATTATAGTAAATGAAAATATGGAATATGCAGTCCCTGCTTGGGAAAGTAGGAATTCATATCCTAGAGAAGCAATATTGAAACACTTTCAAACCCCAGCTATCCTTGGAATGGGGATCTAAATAGATCTAAAACCACAGGCAGATGAAAAACACAAATACTGTTTCAATTCCACATTAAGCAGTTTCCAGCTCCTCTATCATGCCTTCTATAAGTGCTGATAAAGGGCAAAAAGGAGGTATACCTTCTTTCTCATCCACTTCTTTGCCTTATTACTATGCAATAGCTAAAAGCCATTATCTGGAGAAGGAAAGGAAGTTAACATTCTAGAAAGCTAAAATTTATATAATTAAATCCTAGATAATTTAGAATTATGAAAAATATATTTCATTAGCTGCAGTTTGGTAAGGTTAGGCTTATATTAGAAGTTACATATGATGAAACCAGATTTGCATCATTGTGAAGATCACAACTCTTACAATGAAAAGAACAATTCCAGGCTAAGAGTACTTAGTCCACTGAGGAAGTATCTATACCGGGTCATATTTACTCTATTTCCATGTGAGACAGGGTGAGTTCTAGTCTTAGATCTGGCTCTGATTAAATGCTTTCTCTCTCTGAAAGGAGACAGAAGAGAGGTGAGAGTATTTGAGTTGCATGTAATTTCGTGACAGGTTGACAGAGCAGTCAGAGTAAATATTCACCAGCATACTAGAATATTATTTGCAATGGGAAAAATTAGGTGGCATGAACTACTAGCAAGCAGAAGTGTTCAAGAGAAGCTGAAAACTGACCATGATTGTGAACATTTAACACCAATGTTTTTATAGTATTTTATTTCAAAACAGATTATTTCATTTCTGCAAACATTTATTATATACACTGTGCACATTCTGTAAATAGTCTTGTGAGGTAGACAGAGTTGGAATCTTGTTACTATGATGCCCATTTTGCAGAACTAAAACTTAGAGGAATTAAATAGTCTTAGAAGATGGTATGCCTTGTGTGGTAACCAACACAGGTAAAGTAAAGCTGTGCTAAGGACACTTTGAAATCTTAGAACCTATACTTTTAAAAAAAAACTCTTAAGAAGCAATTTGTATTTACCATCAGCCAATAGAGAGTTTTATCTTGCTAATATCCTTCTCAAACTTAACTGCCAAGCTAAAATGTTCAGGATTTTATATGTTTACTTGGCAAAGTGATTATTTTTCCCCTTAGTTCTATGAAATGAATGCTTATCATAACTGGAAGTCTTTCATTCCCTACTTCTATTTTCATTATTCTGCAGGAAGACTACAAATCAATCAATCAAAACAGCCAAGATTGAGAATTTCAATTTTGAGTAATAGAAAAGAATTTTATTTTTTTAAGAAAATGCTTTGCAGGTATTTTGGCCACTGACCAAGTCTGACAGTTTGACTCTTGCCCTACTCAGTATCCAATTTTTAAACCAAAAACCTTTTATATGACTCTTTAATGTGCCAAGAGAAAAGAAATGTAAAAATTTCCATAATTTTTAGAGGAAGTAATATTTAGATAAGGTAGAAAACAAACTATCTTAGTATTTTAATAAGTTCGTGTTTTTTAAACAGACATTTTCAGTTATGGAAAATAGAACCTTGCAGTTTAGACTTGCAATCAGGGAACACCAATTTATATCTAAGACAAGATTAAGCTTTGACAAGGCCAAGATTTTATCTAAGTAAGGATTATGAAGGGCTAAAACGGTTCATATGTTTAGACTATTCGTACGTTAAAATTTCAGGAAATGTAAATAATATTTTTAAACTAAAAGTTTTGATTACTCACTATAATAAATATATAGAAAAAGCTGCCTCTTGTCCCCTTGAAGGCAGACATGATATTTATAATGCTCTCATATGTTCAGATACTGTTTGAGATAAGACGATTTGTGTCATTTAATTTTTCTCTTTTCAAAAATTCAAAGACCAGTACTATTGGCTTTTTAAACAATGGTAGGCATAACAATATATGCATATATACACATGCATATGTATATACAAGTATATAATATATACATGTATTCATATACATTTAATGGATACGTAATATGCATATACACACGCATATATAGTATACATAATAAACATATGTGTAATAAATAAATAAATGTATACATATATACACATGGGCATATGTATATATGAAAGAGAATGCACACACCACACAACACTACATTCAGTAAGGCATTCCCATTTTAGGCAAAGTGGCAGCATGCATGATTATTTCTTGTATTCACTTGATCTTAATGAAAATAATACATGCTAGAATAATAACACACCACAGCAAAGAAACTACTGAGGATTCTGACTCTATTCTCAGCTCTATAATTCTTTACTATCCCTACAAGCAATTTTCAAACAGTAAGAGAATCACAAATGTATGACTTTTCTGATATTGCAAAGAAATGCAGAACTAAATGAAATAAAGTCAGTGATGACATAGCAAACCAAGTTGTGTATAGTTAAAAACAAATAAAAACAAACCAAGAAACTTTTAAGAATGGAAGACATTCATCAGAGAAAGCTCAGAAAATCAATTTACTTACTATAATAAAATAGCCCTGTAAGCATGCCACTGTGAGCAAAAAAGTTTAAAAAACATTGTTTTGTTGTTAACATATCACTACACACAATCAAATAGTCATGGCTTAGACATTTTTCCCCAGATTTACCTGCCGTCTGACATCTAATCATGTTTACTATTTTTAATAGGAAAAGCAAAAGTCTGGATTTGGTATAATGATAAAAAATAATTTTATAGCTAGTTTTCAACTATTTATTTTGGACCTGGATTTTCACTACTGTTTCAAATACCTTACAAATCATATTTAGATTGATTTTTAAAGTTCTTTACAAATTTGAAGCAATTTTTAATGGATCTCAGAAATGAAGCAGTTGGTTTTTTTTTTTTTTTTTTTGAGACAGGGTCTCACTCAGTCACCCAGGCTGGAGTGCAGTGTGAAGCAATCTTGGCTTATTGAGACCTCTGCCTCCCAGGGTCAAGGGATCCTCCCACCTAAGCCTCCCAAGTAGCTGGGACCACAGGTGTGCACCACCATACCCAGCTAATTTTTGTATTTTCTGTAGAGACAGTATTTAGTCATGTTGCCTAGGCTGGTCTCAAACTCCTGAGCTCAGGCAATTCAACTGCCTCAGCCTCCCAAAGTGCTGGGATTATAGGCCTGAGACCACACCCAGCAAAAATGAAGCAGTTTTTCAGTAACGATGGCACCTT
Organism: Mandrillus leucophaeus; assembly: GCF_000951045.1. Taxonomy (NCBI): domain Eukaryota; kingdom Metazoa; phylum Chordata; class Mammalia; order Primates; family Cercopithecidae; genus Mandrillus; species Mandrillus leucophaeus. The sequence continues at coordinate 915,185 of NW_012108986.1, read as the reverse complement.
TACAAAATTTTCACAAAACTTTCACTTCTGTTCATTTAATTTTTGCTTTTCTGCAATGTAGAAATTCTTAACTCTATTATAAAAGTGAAGAATCCAGGTGAAGTTTCCTACTAATAAGCAAAATAAATAAATAAGTAAATGTGAAGAAGTTTGGTTACCTGCCCAAGATCCCTTAGCCGGTTACAGGACTAAGTCAAATCTTGAACTGTGGTCTGACTCCAAATCTTATACTTATTCCTCATTGCCTTGCCTGCTTTTACCCTATTCATTTTCAAAAAAAGAGAAAGACAAACCAAAAAATCCCTTTGATCTACTGATGTCTGAACATAAAAAAGACTTCTATCTGTAATCATGTAAAGATAATAATTCTAGTACAAAAGTGTTTTTTATGTATATGTATGTAAATATTTTTCATTCTCAACACCACTCCATGAGTTTTCTTTTATTTTTTTACTCTTTTTTCAAATAAATGCCTATGAATAAAAACATTTTAAAAAATACCGAGACATCTGCTATTTGCTGTTCATACTTCACTTCCCTGATACTCTAAAACTAAAGCCTTCTAAAGGCTTTCAATTAATTACTTATCTCATTCTGAAAATAAGGAAGAAAAATGCCATCAACACTCCCCTCCTTTACTAAGGGTAGAAGCAAGCTCTGAGTTCTTAGGGTAACATCTGCTTCTATCTGCAACAGACATACCAAAGGCAAATAATGTAGTTCGAGGTTCCTATTAGCAGAGCAGAGGAATCTTATTAAAAGGAAAAAATATTAAACTGGACATTTGATTTTTTAAAATAAAGAATAAAATAGAAATGACACTGTTTGACTAAGCATTAGGTCAACAGATTAGTCAAACATGCCTACTCCTCAAACTATGCCACTTATCAGAAGACATTTCTATTTTAGTATTATTCTACACACATAAAATTTAACTCTATAGGTGTCTGTTATATCATTTACTTTCTTTAGATACTATCTTATGTATTAATTTTATAAAATAGGTGAACATGTATATATTTACGTATTTTATATATATATAAAATTTCAAATTACCTTAATAGTTTTGTCCATATCTCCGTAACACAAGGAGTTCAGAGAGATCTTAAAAGGCCTCCAAACAGGATTCAAGTTGTTTTTAACAACCTATAAAAATGTGGTTTCAAAGAGCTGTTAGAAAAAATTTCCAGTTCATTAACATTTTGCTCCTGCCCTTCCTAGGTTCTTGCTATACTCTCACCATTCATCCTTCACCTTTTCATCAACTCAACTATTTCCACAAAAAATCTATCTAGAACAATATTATACAACTGTTACATGAAAAATGTAATAAATTGTACAGTTGTGGTACATTCTGAGGAAAGTAGAAAACTATTTGGAAAATACATCTACCTACTACAAGGAGCACTTAGAAACTGCAGAGGATGGCCGGGCGCGGTGGCTCATGCCTGTAATCCCCAAACTTTGGAAGGCCGAGACGGGCAGATCACCTGAGGTCAGGAGTTTGAGACCAGCCTGGCCAACATGGTGAAACCCTGTCTCTACTAAAAAAATTAAAAATTAGCTGGGTGTAGTGGTGCACGCCTATAATCCTAGCTACTCAGGAGGCTGAGGCAGGAGAATTGCTGGAATCCGGGAGGTGGAGGTTGCAGTGAGTGGAGATCGTGCCACTGCATTCCAGCCTGGGTGACAGAGCAAGACTACATCTCAAAAAAAACAAAACAAAACAAAAAAAAAACTGCAGAGGATTATTGATTTTATTAGCAACCACAGTTTTACTGCAGGGCACAGAAGATTCAAATACGAAATAAGAAAAGGTAATACAGAATAAGAAACTCACTATGTTGGAACTGAATTGGAGAAGTAAGTCCACATCTATAATATAAAATTTTAATACCATATATACTTACATAACAAACAGATAAACACAAATATACAAATTTCTTAGCTTTGTCCACTGAAAAGGCCTAAAAGCAATGATATCCAGTAGCAATGAGCACATTTAGCACTCAGATGTCAGTGTCTAAATACTACTACCGTCCTGCAGAAATAGAGCTTATTAAGAGACAAGCTCATACCAGCTCTGGGACAGAAAAAGTACAAGGAGAACTGAGAACATACTCTAACTTAAGAGAATGCTTAAAGACAAATGAGGTCAAAAAGAAAAACCAAGAGCCATTTTAGAGACTAGGAGCTCTCTCTAGTCAAACTTGGATTAATCTGAGCAGCAAAAATAGAGTAATGAGTTAACACAAAGCATACACTGTTATAACAATCCATGAATTTATAATGATACTAAAAATAAAAGGAAAGAAAGTGAGAGAGAAGAGATGAAAGAGGAACGTCTGCTAATATAAGTAAAAAGGATGAAAGATTTTGAAAAATCACTATTTTACTACCCATAATTCATTAGGCAAGGATCATCAATGGATGCTAAAACCACTGGTTGAAGTGCTAGAGAACAGGTAATTCATGCAGTCTCATAGTTTCACACCACATATCACTTATTAATTAAAAAGGGGGAAAAATGAGACTTTATCATGGTGAGATCTGGTGGTCATCATTTTAACCAAGTAGCCAAGCTTGACATCAATGCTGGGCAGACTGGTACCATGAGCCTCCTGAAAATGTAAAGAAAAGGAACACACATAGTGTTTTTGACAGAAATGTTTGATCTGGATCTAGTTGTGAGGAAACAGAAGAATCCAGAATGTTGGACACTCTGGTCTTGATTTTCAAGATATTCAGTGGCACCAAGGAAGATAGGGAGAAGAGTCCTCTATTGGGAATATAATAGTCAAATCCAAAATATGAGCCTTGACTGGATTCTGAACAAAACAAAGCAAAACAAAATACATATAAAACCTGTGGGACAACCGAGGAAATCTGAAGTTGAATGGTATACCGAATGATGATACATTTAGCTATGTCAAATGTCAATTTTCTCAAGTCTGATTGTATAGAATACCCCTGTTCTTTAAACATACCTGCTGTGGAATTTATTTATTTATTTATTTATTTTGAGGTGGAGTCTCGCTCAGCTGCCCAGGATGGAGTGCAGTGGTGCAATCTCAGCTCACTGCAACTTCTGCCTCCTGGGTTCAAGCAATTCTTGTGCCTCAGCCTCCTGAGTAGCTGGGACCGCAGGCAAGTGCTACCACGCCTGGCTAATTTTTATATTTTTAGTAGAGACGGGATTTCACCATGTTGGCCAGGCTGGTCTCGAGCTCCTGACCTCAAGTGATCCACCCACCTTGGCTTCCCAAAGTGCTGGGATTACAAGCATGAGCCACCACACTTGGCCTGCTGCAGCATTTAAAGATAAGAGTTATTATGTCTGTAGCTCCATTAGGATGATTTTCCAAAAGGAAAATATATGTGTGCATAAGTGTGTGTGTGTGTGTGTGTGTGTGTATGTGAGAGAGAGAGAGAGAGAGACAGAGACAGAGAGGGACAGAAACAGAGACAGACAGCACAAGTGTGTGGGAGTGTGTGTCCATCTGGTGAATCTAGGTGAGGGGTGCAGAGGAATACATTTAGTGTTCTTCATAGGGCTTAAAATTTTTCAACATAAAAATCATAAAGTATGGTAGCACCTCCTCACTGAAAGAAAAAAATGTGAACATGGCTATATGTAAGTCTGAACTTGTATCTCTGGCTATATGTAAGTCTGAACTCAGATTGATATTTTTATAAATATAAGCTTTCTAAAACTCAGATTACAATAATTCCAAAGAACACCTCCACTCTGCTTTTCAAATTCAGATGTTCACCTCTGTCCGATGAACCATTAGCCAGTTTCCATCAGATGTCTGCTTGTGGAATTCCAGGTATGGGTCTGACTTTCCAAATAGATCCTACAATTAAAACAAACAACAAAAAGCATTTGTTCTCCTCTGAACCCATGAAACCATGTGTGACCATACTTTACACATGTTGGCAACCCCCTGAAGTCGAACTCTATAGTACTGGTAGTAAATACACATCTCATCACCTTTCTCCCTAACTTAGCAACTTACTGAAGTCTACTAGGGAGAATTATCAAAGTGCTTGTGATAAATGCTCATAATGCTGTATATCATACCCTGACTTCTCAAAAACATGACGGTTTTAAAATGCAGTGGTCAAATATACCATAACATATGTTTTTGCCTTGTTTTCACCTTTAACCATTTTCATTCACATATCACTGAGTAGTTTTATATAAATGACATCACAAACATTAGCCATACCAACTCTATGGAGACAGGGAAGTTATCAGTGAGAAAATGGATTTAGAGGGGTTAGTGATTTTCCCAAGATCACATATCTAATTAATTAATGGATCCAGGTCTTAACTTCATATCTCACCCTTCTATATCCAAAACCCCTTCACCAATAACACACATTTCTTTGCATGCACAAATGACCAGAGGTAGATACGTGGAACGCATAATAGAAACACTTCAAGGGCACAAACTGCACCTTCCATTTCCTCTGTGATTCACCACAGAACTCCTATACAATGCCCAAGCACACTAAGTGCTCAAAAATACCACTATCACCATCCTCAGTACACACATATTCACCCACATACAGTGAGACAAAATTCGGGGAAAATGGATTAACTCAGGTGGTAAGACTACGGATGCTTTTTTTCTCATTTTCATTTTGAAATTTGCATATTCCTTAACATATATGACTTGTTATTTTTGAAAATGAAAGGACACTTGTTAATCTCACAGGAATATATGCAGATATATCCCTGAGCTGAAGATTTCTTTAGTTCTGAATTAACTTCAGTATTACGTTAAAAACTAAAATAAAATTATTTCTCTCTTGAATACAAAGTTTAATGTCAAGCAAATAAGATATTTGGTACAGTCAAAAATATAAACACAAAGACTTTGTGTTTATATTTAAACACAATAAATAACAGCAACGTAACAGTGAGAAATTAACTTTTCAAAAACACATTAACATGCCCTGTGTGAGTTATCTTAAAAATAATCCTATGGAAAAGGCAGAATATCCTTGTTATCATTTTGAAGGCTAAAAACCAATACTTGTTTGAAGATTCATTAAGTTGTTAGTATTAGAACTAAAACAATAATTAAACTCCCTGGCTCTAATCTCCAGGATATGTTAAGTAAAAGAAGCACGGTGGAGGAAAGTGTACATCTAGCATGCTACGCTTATGTAAGGGCTGGAGGTGGGGAACATAAATACAAATACATACATACACATATACATATGAACACATACACACACACACACACGAGTATATATACACACAGAAAAACCCTTAGATATTTAGGAAACAGAATGATTAAATTATAAAACACAACTTTTTAAAAATTATTATCTGCACGGAGGAAAGTGGAAGCAAGGTAGACAGGGAGAGAAGTTAAATTTCTTAAATACTTTGTTTTGTAGATTTTAGAGCCATGTAAATTTTTTATATGATTATAAAAGAAAATTAAATCAAATGGTTTTTTTAAAAAGCAATCCCTAAATATAAAAAGCAAAATGAAACTAGGACTGTGACAGCATAACCACACAAAAGAATTATTTCTTTAAATCGTAAGAATGTGACTATATAACAAAAGTGGAATATACACACCTTAAAGACAAAAAGAACTTCAAAGAAAGCTCAAACTTTTCAGTAAAAATACTGTTAATAATAATATTTTTATTCTAAAACTATTAATGTCATGTGAGACAAAACAGATAAGCAATTATGTTAATATCTTTAGCAACCAAGAGAAATGAGGTATGAATATAAAATAAGTCCCTGTAATTCTATAAATATTTTTTGTTGTCGTTGTTGTTTTGGAGACTTAACCAAGGCTGGAGTGCAGTGGTACGATCTCAGCTCACTATGACCTCCCCTTCCTGGGTTCAAGCAGTTCTCATGCCTCATCCTCTTGAGTAGTTGGGACTACAGGTACATGCCACCATGATCGGCTAATTTTTGTATTTTCAGTAGAGGCAGGGTTTCACCTTGTTGGCCAGGCTGGTCTTGAACTCCTGACCTCAAGTGTTCTACCCACCACCTCCCAGAGCGCTGGATTACAGGCGTGAGTCACCGTGCCCAGCCAGTAATTCTATATTTGAATTGGAAATAGTTGTGTGATTTCATGATTTAGTTTTTCTTAAATTAAAAAAAAAAGTCTTTTCTGTTGTCCACTGAAAAGCCCTTGAAACCATGAATGACAATAACCCACAACAGTGAGTACCCCTAGCACTGGACTGTGGTCTCTAAATACCAATTCCACCAAAATGAAGTAAGTTTCCTTTTAATCTGCCAGTCTGAGGCAGAAACTAGATAAAATAAGCTTGGAACATGGCTTATTAAAGACAAAAAGAACTTCAGAAAGAAGTTATTTGAAGCTCTTGTCATCCCACAGAGCAAGGAAACTATTCAAAGACTCCTGGAGTTGTGCCAAATGGTCTCAAGCACAAACTTAAACGAATTCCCTCAGGCCAAAGTTGGAATAACTTAAGCATCTATGAGAAGTAATCCATTGCAGTTATTAATATTTAAATCTATTACTTTATAGCAATTCTAAAACAGAACAAAACAAACAAAAAAACTTCACTGGTCACATTTAGGGGATGCTAGGGAACCAACTTAATAATTTTGAAAAATGGCAAATATGAGGGAAAAGTCAAACAGTTTAACTTGTTTTTCCTATATAAACTATACCACAAAGTAAATAAATATCTAAGGCGGGGAAGTTTCTCTCTATAGAAACATTCTTGCAAAGAAACAAAAGCAATGACAGACTGACGATATCACTATTTTACAGATTTTTTTTTTCTTTCTTTCTTTCTTTTTTTTGAGACAGAGCCTTGCTCTGTCGCCAGGCTGGAGTGCAGTGGCACGATCTCGGCTCACTGCAACCTCCGCCTCCCGGGTTCACGCCATTCTCCTGCCTCAGCCTCCCGAGTAGCTGGGACTACAGGCGTCTGCCGCCATGCCCAGCTAATTTTTTGTGTTTTTTAGTAGAGACAGGGTTTCACCATGTTAGCCAGGATGGTCTTGATCTCCTGACCTCGTGATCCATCCACCTCGGACTCCCAAAGTGCTGGGATTACAGGCGTGAGCCACCACGCCTGGCCCAGACTCTTAATAATAAAACCAGGTAGTTATCATCAATGATCACAAACATCCCCAAAACACACAAGTTAGTGTGAGTCTCCTGATGGAATTACATGATGAAACTGTCTTGCCAACAATTAAAAATACCAGCAGATCATACTTCTAGATTCAATTGCCAGGTTACAGAAATCAGAAAGTAAAAGTAGAGAGAGAAACATGTTAAATGACACCTTTAATAAGCCATAGGCAAAATATGGAAAATTCCTTTTTGAAAAAAAAAAAAAAAGATGGAGTCTTGTAATTATAATGCACTACAGCCTCAAACTCCCGGGATCAAGCCATCTTCCTGCCTCAGTCTCCTGAGTAGCTAGGACTACAGGTGTACATTACCTGTGCCCAACTTGAATGTGGAAACTTCTGCAGGACAAAGAAATCAGTTTTCTCCATTGAATAAATTCCACGATGGATGGAAGAATTGATAGAAAGGAAGGAAGGGAGGGAGGAAGGGAAGAAAGAAGTAAAAGAAAGAAAGAAATATATAGATTTAAAAGGACTTAAGACACACTTTAAACAATTACATTTTTTAAAGTGTCTTCAGAGATACATCAACACATTCAGGGATGAAATGATATGAAGTCTGGGAGGAGAGAAAGTAGATGAGGGTAGAGATTGAATGAAATTGGCCATGAGTTATTATTGTGGAAAATGGGTGATGGGAACATGAAATTTTTTAAAAATAGTCTTCCAGTTTTGTGTATATTTAAATTTTTCCACAATTAAACAAAAGAAAAAGTCTCCAGCCTATAGTCTAAAATGTTTTACTTTTTTTTTCTTCTTGAGACAGCGTCTTGCTCCATTACGCACGTGAGAATGTATGATTACTGCTCACTGTAGTTTTGACCTCCTGGGCTCAAGCAATCCTCCTACCTCACATGGGACTACAGGCACATGCCACCACACCCAGCTAATTTTTGCATTTTTTGTAGAGATGGGGTTTCGCCATGTTGCCCAAGCTGGTCTCAAATTTCTAAGCTCAAGTGATCTGCCCACCTCGGCCTCCCAAAGTACTGGGATTACAGGCATGAGCCAACACGCCTAGCCCTAAAATGTTTTCAAATTGAACTGCAAACAATGAAGAATATTGACTAGATTATAGAATTAAGTACAAAAAGCTGGGCTCAGGGGCTCACACCTGTAATCCTAACACTTTGGGAGTATGAAATGGGAGGATTGCTTGAGCCCAGGAGTTCCAGACTAGCCTGGGCAACACAGTGAGACCGTGTCTCTAAAAAATATAGGTAGGTAGGTAGGTAGGTAGGTAGATAGATAGATAGATAGATAGATAGATAGATAAGATAGATAAAAGAATTATAATCCATGCTATATACTAAATTGTTATGTTATTATATATTATATATACTCATCCTTCATAAAAAGAAATTGACCTTTGAATGCAAAGAGGATAATTGACCTATAATTAATAAAGCACAGAGTTTCCACTTTTTTCCTGAAAGTAATTCAACTGTACTCTTTCATGCTTTTACAGTAACATTAATGCTTCTATTCAACTCCTCTCTTAATCTAAACAAATCCTTTGATTACATCTAGATGAAAGAGGTGAAGAGAAATGGGTTCTGCTTAAACATACAACACACACACATGCAAAATTTGGAAGTAACTAGTACCCTATGTGATGCTCAGATGATGAAGTTCATGATATTAACTGCATTTTCATTTTCTTAAAAAACAGGCAAAACATGACAAACTTGCTGAAATCTGCATAGTCTACCCACCTTATTATCCAGTTTTCTGGCTTCCATTTCAAACAAGACCACTCTATTATCTTTTATTTCTTCAGCTGAAATCTATGAGTAGATAAAGTAAGTGCAAGAAAATATGTTTTAGGAATTCTGATAGACACTTAAGCACTGATTTATTCTGTTATCTAATATAAAGCCTACACTAATATAAATGAATTCTAAAATGTTTCATAAGAAAATGGCATCATTAAGAAAGATCTACCATTATTTCTTTTATGTGTGTGAAATAAAGATTTGCCCAAAATATGCCCAGGTCTGCATTAAGCAATGTCTTTTGAAATGTGGTTGCCCAAACTGGATCTTCCCCACTCAAGAGAAATGTCAAAACCCCAGAAGACTGAGAATACCCTCTGCACAACACTGAAGTTCCCTAATACTGAGAAGCATGAATAAATCATACCTAGAAAACTCTATACATTGATATTATCAGATCAATGTTTTTCATCCAATGTAACTGAAAAACTCATTCTACTTAAAAATAAGTATCAGTCTATCATGCCCCACAGCAAGGAAGCTAACTACTGATAATGTCCTCTTTCCCACAAAAATCAAAACCCCGGAACATTCTTACGCCTTTGGAAATCTAAACTATAGCAAAACAGCTCTCAGAGAAATGTATTTGATGATCATGATAGCCTTGAAACATAGCTCTCTCAGGGAACTAGCCTTACATTCTCAGAGGGAGCTAAAGTTAAAATACTATCACTCCAGGCAGCAGTTATCTGTACAGACACTCTAGAAAATAAGGTTTACAGGCTTGGCATTATATAATGGGAAATGTAAAATACAATAATGCATATATTAATTTGCTTGAAGTCAGTAATCAGCAATGAAAAGCCCAGGTGGGAGGATGGGCAGCAGATAGCAAGCACAAAAAATGAAGGTAAAGAGTTTATAGGTTCAATGGCCATGTCATAATATAACATCCCTCTGGAATAAAATCCACTAGGGGAAATTCCTGTCATGTTGAGAGGACTATGTTTCTCCAGTAGAGAACCAAATTGATCCAGATTATTAAGCAGTTTACTTCCACAGAGGAGGGGCAGGTATCACCAAGGTGCACTGGACCTCTTTGGGCAACTTAAAAAAACTGAAAGAAGGGATTACCACATTGCATGTTTCTCCTGATTTGCACAATACATTTTCCGTTTGTGATAACTACAAGACAAGGGGGACGGAATGCAACATTCAAGACTGAGTGGCAAAGCATGGCTGCAGAATATTTGTCTGATATGCACAGTTTCGGCATGTCCTATTATGATAAATCTTTCGAGACAAAAGACAAATATCTTATTTTTACCGTAATGCTCCCTTTCCCTGCAGGTCTGCCATTTTTCAGCACCAGTGGTCGAGTTAGCTTCTTACTGGAAACAATCTGTTAGAATTAGAAAGTGATACAAAGAGTCATTTCCCTTCAACCTATGAATTTTTAAATGAACTAGTTTCAGCAAAAAAGATTGAGTACAAGGTTCACTTAAAGTCATTAGAAATAGAAACATTAAGTTGATTTCTTAAAGATTTAGATCATCTACATATTTAGGGCCAGGCACAGTGGCTGATGCCTGCAATCCCAGCACTTTGGGAGGCCGAGGCAGGCAAATCACCTGAGGTCAGGAGTTCGAGACCAGCCTGGCCTACATAGTGAAACCCCATCTCTACTAAAAATACAAAAATTAGCCAAGCGTGGTGGTGCGTGCCTGCGGTCCCAGCTACTCAGGAGGCAGAGGCAGGAGAATCGCTTGAACCCAGGAGGCAGAGGTTGCAGTGAGCTGAGTTCGCACCATTGCACTCCAGCCTGGGCAACGAGAGCGAGAGTCCATTTCAGGAAAAAAAAAAAAAGAAAAAAAAATCATCTACATATTTAAAACCCATTGGAAAAAACTTCTAAGGAGCCTACCCTGGCAGATACAATCTCCTTACCCACTAGTTTCTTAATCTCCTCTGTATGTCAAAGTTTAAATCATTCCTTGTAATGGAAAAAGAGGACCAGATTCTCATCGCATAAACAAATCACTTAGCTGAAACCTTCTAGGTAAAAGGTGGGCTTCAGAACACTTGATAAATGAGATTCAAGGCCACGTGCAGTGGCTCATGCCTATAATCCCGGCACTTTGGGAGGTTGATGTGGGAGGATTGCTTGAGCCCACAAGTTCAAGCCCAGCCTCAGCAACATGCCAAAACCTGTCTCTACAAAGTAATACAAAAATTAGCCAGGTGCCATGGCGTGTGCTTATAGTCCCAGCTACTTGGGAGGCTGAGGTGGGAGGCTCACTTGAACCCAGGAGGTCAAGGCTGCAGTGAGCTGTGATTGAGCCACTGTACTCCAGCCTGGGTGACTGAGTGAGACCCTGTCTCAAAAAAAAAAACAAAAAAACAAAAAAAGGATTCGATTTTTCTACTGAGACACAACTTCAATATTTAACTCCCATAAAATGTCATATTGCTTGAAGGAATATAGTATACCTAGGTTCTGTCAAACAGATATACCTCTGATATATCTCACAAATTCATAGGAATTTTAGCTACACTGGGATTTTTTCCCCCAAAAAAGAAATACTTCCTTAATTTGTTCTTTGATATTATTTATCAAAGTTCCAGAAAACTGATCAGTTTCATATTGGTTTTGAGATACAGAAAACACCCATAATCTCCAAACAATTCAACCCTGAAAAATAAAGTTGTAAAAGACATATGCGAGTGACAAATGTCACATATTGAAAAAAAATTATTCCTCCCTCCTAAAACCTTCTTCAGTCTATACAAATGGTCATAATCTCTCCTTATGAATCAGATTAAAATAGGAGCAAAATGGTGAGTCACGAGACACGTCCCTACCCTGACCAAACTTGTCATACCGGGAAGACACATAATTAAGCAACTATTAAAAAGTATGATAAGAAGTACTAGACAGTACCAAGTGAGCTCAGGAAAGGATTCCAAACTAATCTAGAGGGTCAGAGAAGGTTTATGGGGGGAATAAGGCTGAGTAAGAGCAAGCCAGGTAAAGTGGGTAGTGTTGGGGCATTGGAAGTCAGGAGGTGCCAGTCTCACTAGTTAGAAGAACAGAGAAGTTGCTGTTATCTTGATAGCATTTATGGCTTGAACATAACAAAACTATAGAGAACTCTGCAGCAGCTAAAGCGTTGGTATTACTTAATGAAATGCCTCATGAAGCCTCCCTTACTCAAAAGAATTAACAGGCTTTTCCATAAATACATAGTTCCTGCCCGTACAAAATATAAGATGAATTCTATAATGTTCAAGCCAAGCATATTAATATATAAACTGTCTTTAAAGTGATTACATGTTTTTCAACTTTAAAAATTAAATGATTCTTACCTAAAACACCAAATTCATTAAAACTTAGACAAAATAGAGTACAGTGGCTATGTATACTTACTTGTCCAAGGGTACATTCACATTCCCCTAAGAAGTCATCATCACTCAGCTCAATAGTTTTGTTGTCGATGTCATAAACCCCAAATTTCAATTTCTGAACCACTTCAAAGTAGTAATCAATAATAAATGTCTTGGAAAATTGGGGATTCAAGCAATTCTTAATCCTTTCTGTGCGCTCAACCTACACCCATCCCCCAAAACAAAAAAGTTTGTTCAGATCAAAGGTGCACTTGGATTTTCACATCTTTATGTACTAAACATAAACACAGGCATGACAACTAAAGGAAGTTTCTATATGTGTATGAAAAATTCTACAATCAAGGGCAAACTTTCACAAAAAACTCCATTAACAGATGAGATAGTGTTATTATTTTTAACATAAAAAAAATAACTCCTTACATTGTTAAAAGGGTAATTCAGATGACTTTTTAAGTAAAGTATTTAACATTACCTCATACCACTGTTGACCACTTGTATTCAAAAATAACACACATAAAGGGTCTGACTTTGACCCTATATCTTTATCCAAAAGATTGGCACAGGAAACATTCAGCGACACCTTTGTGACACACTGGGCAGCCATGTCTTGAGTTCTGAGAAAACCAATAAAAAGAGAAAGCAAGTGAAACAATGCCTTTAAGAAGCACACTCATTCCTAACAAAAACAGGTGACTTCTTAAGATCAATTGTCATAATAAGCTTATAGAGTGAACTTGCTAGAATCCGACCGTTATACGTGCCTCCTTGGGATGTGGGTGTCTATTAGCTCATTACAGTGATATTGCCTCCATCAGATTCTCTTGCTAGGATAAAATTCATTTACTGAATGACAGCAAAATGCAGCTTTTAAGATGGCTAATAAGACATACTAATCTTCTTGGCTGGGCTAACTCAGCCTGTAATCCCAGCACTTTGGGAGGCTGAGGCAGAAGGATGGCTTGAGCTTAGGAATTTGAGACCATCCTGGGCAATACAGCAAGACCTCGTCTCTACTAAAAATAAAAAATTAGCCAGCATGGTGGTGTGTGCCTATAATCCCAGCTACTAGGAAGGCTGAGGCAAGAGGATTGCTTGAACCCAAGAGATTGAGCCTGTAGTGAGCTATAATTGTGCCACTGCATTCCAGCCTGGGCAACAGAGACTCTGTCTAAAAAAAAAAAAGAAAAAACTAATCTTCTTTTTACCTTAACTATAAATTTTATCATTCAGAAAAACTCCAAGTATTATCTTGATCCTTCACTTAAAGGTATGCCTAACATTATACTACAAAACAGATTAAGTTTTATTTTTATTTGTTTATTTAACAAGACACTGAGTGGGATATTTTCTGTTTTCACAGAGTTTTTGGCTAAAACCAAAAACCCCAAAGCCCCCTTTCCCCCCACTCTACCCCCAGCTCCCAATATTTTGCAGCCGTGGTTCTCAATATTGGCTGCTTCCTGGAATCAGCTGGGGGAGCTTTCAAAGCTACTGATGCCGGAGTTCCACTTAAAGAGATTTTAACTAGTTTAGGGTACAACCTTGACATCAGCTCCTTGGATGATTCGAATGTGTAGACAAGGTTGACAAGCCTACTGTTCTACAGAGAGAAGGTGTGGTCCATCTTCCCTTATGACTTGCTAAGAAATATCAGAGTTAGCTTAACTTCCATAGACCCCTCCTTCCCCAGTATCCAATCAAAATATGAAAAGGACTGGGGATAGGGTGGAGCACATGATGGGGGCTGGACTTGAGAAGGAATGCAGTATTGCAGGTGAGCTGCCTTCATCCGTGAACCCAGGGAATGAAAGGGGATGCAGGTGTCACCAAGAAAAGGAACTAGGCATTGCATTTCCCATCTGGATGTCCACTTAGCCAGTGGACGTTGATGGTGCTAGGGCAGGTTCTGCAGGAGAGAAGGTACCTACTACCCTAGAGCTACTGGCAAACATCCTTACAATGGGATAAGATTTAATGCCCTTTGCCCCTCACTTTGAGATTCAGCTGAAGTTCTAGGACCACAGAAACAAATCCGCTCATTATCTTGTTATATTTAAATATGGCAGTAGGATTCCTGTGCTGTATAAAATGCCTAAGCAAATCTGAAATAACAAAGATTACCATTAGAAGAGCCTTTGTAATGTCAAAAACAACTAACGTCTTATAAAAAAAAATTGATAATTCTATTGAACTCTCTAAAAATAGTAGCAGTTCTTAACACATGTCAAAAATCAATACTAAGATTCCTAAATAAATAAAGACTAAGAAAAATGAAGTAGGTTGCATAGTCTTAGAAGTAGCTAGAAATCCCATTTAAAAACAAAGCTGGCCGAGCACCATGGCTCACACCTGTATTCCTAGCAGTTTGGGAGGCCTAGGCAGGTAGACTACTTGAGGTCAGGAGTTCAAGACCAGCCTGGCCAACATGGTGAAACCTCATCTCTACTAAAATACAAAAATTAGCTGGGTGTGGTGGAATGAGCCTGTGATCTTAGCTACTCCGGAGTCTGATACGGTAGGAGGATCGCTTGAGACTGGAAGGCAGAGTATGCAGTGAGCCAAGATCATGCCACTGTACTCCAACCTGGGTGACAGAGCGAGACCCCATCTCAAAAAACAAAAACAAAAACAAAAACAAAACAAAAACAAACAAAATATATACAAGATATATATATTTAAACAGTCCTAGTATACAGTAAGTGCTCACATTTTATCATTATTATTATTTTATCACTATCTGCCTCTAGGGTCTGATCCTTTCTTATCTATCCCATGTTTCTAATTTTTTTATTACTCCATTGCATGATTATCCTGATTATTCCAATCCGTACTAAGGTGTTCCTTTGAATTCCTATTGCACTAATAGTAACAGATTACTGCATTACAGGAACAAGATCAAATTTGGGGTAATGCAACCCCCAGTTTTTTTTTTTTTTGAGACAGAGTCTTGCTCTGTCATCCAGGCTGGAGTGCAGTGGCACAATCTCAGGTCACTGCAACCTCCGCCTCCCAGATTCAAGCAACTCTCTGCCTCAGCCTCCCGAGTAGCTGGGATTACAGGTGCCTGCCACCACGCCCTGTAGAACCCTCCATCTGGCACTTGCTGTGTGACCACGTATAAGTAACTTCAACTCCCTGAGCCTAGATTTCCTCATCAGTAAAAATGGAGATACTGCAAATAAATTTGTAAATCTGGCATGTGCCAGGCATCCTATCTTTTGTATCTAATACAGAATCTGTAAAATAAATGTTAGTTGTATGATTTTTTTTTTTTTTTGCATAATGTAGTTTAGAGTCTTGTAAGTTGTATGTCAGCAGTACCAAGCATAATGCAGTGCCCTGTGGATGAACACAGAATGAGCAATGATTGCTAAAGCTTCCAAAAAAAACATGTAGAGGATTCTCTACCAGCCAGCAGAAAAGTCTTCAAATTTCCAAGGATGGGGAGAATTCAAGAGAGAATGCAGACATCTATGTGTGAAGTCAGTCTCACAGCAAAGAGACACCACATATCAGAAGAGCATTATTTTTTTCCCTAAAAATGCTTATACAAAAGCTACAAAAATAACATGCCAGGCACAGCTGATTATTTAACAAATTGCTGACAGTTACACTACTGCATTGCTGCCAGGAAACAAATTTCCTCTATTAGCAGCATTCCCCTCTGAAAATGACTCTGACTGTGGCCTCAATTTTATCCTGAAACCATTATGGCTGAATGGCAAATGGAAGAAATTACATAAACACCAGGGTCTGGAATCTTGTTAATAGTAATATTCATGAAGATGCTGTTCTCATTTCCTTTTAATGTAATTATCCAGTATATGATATACAATTTTTTAAGAGAGCAATAGCATATTTTATCCACAAATCACAATGGGAGCTGGGCATATTGGCTCATACCTGTAATTCCAGCACTTTGGGAGGCTGAGGCAGTAGGATCACTTGAGCCCAGGAGTTCAAGACCAGCCTGAGCAACAGAGACCTCATTCTCTTAAAAAAAAAAAAAATTAGCCAGGCATGGTGGTGCGTGCCTATAATCCCAGCTACTTAGGAGGCTGAGGCAGGAGAATCACTTGAACC
>NW_012108986.1:898123-898770 GCF_000951045.1 Mandrillus leucophaeus | reverse complement strand
CCAATCCGTACTAAGGTGTTCCTTTGAATTCCTATTGCACTAATAGTAACAGATTACTGCATTACAGGAACAAGATCAAATTTGGGGTAATGCACACCCCCAGTTTTTTTTTTTTTTTGAGACGGAGTCTTGCTCTGTCATCCAGGCTGGAGTGCAGTGGCACAATCTCAGGTCACTGCAACCTCCGCCTCCCAGATTCAAGCAATTCTCTGCCTCAGCCTCCCGAGTAGCTGGGATTACAGGTGCCCACCACCACGCCCTGTAGAACCCTCCATCTGGCACTTGCTGTGTGACCACATATAAGTAACTTCAACTCCCTGAGCCTAGATTTCCTCATCAGTAAAAATGGAGATACTGCAAGTAAATTTGTAAATCTGGCATGTGTCAGGCATCCTGTCTTTTGTATCTAATATAGAATCTGTAAAATAAATGTTAGTTGTATGATTTTTTTTTTTTTGCATAATGTAGTTTAGAGTCTTGTAAGTTGTATGTCAGCAGTACCAAGCATAATGCAGTGCCCTGTGGATGAACATAGAATGAGCAATGATTGCTAAAGCTTCCAAAAACAACATGTAGAGGATTCTCTACCAGCCAGCAGAAAAGTCTTCAAATTTCCAAGGATGGGGAGAATTCAAGAGAGAATGCAG
>NW_012108986.1:894036-896838 GCF_000951045.1 Mandrillus leucophaeus | reverse complement strand
AATGCAAATAATCCCTAGAAATACCAAACATATCAATCATTCTCCCATTCACCCTAATGTTCTGAATCAGTATTATAACAGAAATAAACCTAAGGAACTGAGAATTAAGACCTAATATTTAAAGTGGTATCTGATATGTGAAATTTAAGGCATCTGGTCATTACCATGCCCTGGCTGAAAATCCTGAAGTCTTATCTACTTTCTCTTTTCTCATTCCTCCTTAAACCTACTCTTAGATTTATCCAGTAAAGATGTCACAGAGATTCTGCCTACTAGAAACCCAAATCTCTCCCAAACATGGAGATACAGCCCCTTCCCTGTCCCCAGAGTCACAACCTTAACTTCAGGTCTTCTATATCTGTCACCTGCCTAACATAATAGTCTCCTAATGGGTATTCCCACTGCCATTTTCTCTCCATTCACATTATGATTTTATCACTTCTGATTAAAAAGTGATAGTCCAATAAACTAAGCCTAGAATTCATGGCTCTGCCAACATCTACCCCTAGTCTATCTGAACAGCTACCTCTGCCCATTCAAGTTCTTCAAGATCCACTTCAGGCCGGGCACGGTGGCTCACACCTGTAATCACGGTACTTTGGGTGGGCAAGGCAGGGGATCACTTGAGGTCAGGAGTTCAACACTCAGCCTGATCAACATGGTGAAACCCTGTCTCTGCTAAATATACAGAAATTAGCCAGGCATAGTGGCAGGTGCCTGTAATCCCAGCTACTCGGGAGGCTGAGGCAGGAGAATCGCTTGAACCAAGGAGGCGAAGGTTGCAGTGAGCTGAGATGGCACCACTGCACTCCAGCC
Source organism: Mandrillus leucophaeus (assembly GCF_000951045.1). Taxonomy (NCBI): domain Eukaryota; kingdom Metazoa; phylum Chordata; class Mammalia; order Primates; family Cercopithecidae; genus Mandrillus; species Mandrillus leucophaeus. The sequence continues at coordinate 896,022 of NW_012108986.1, read as the reverse complement.
TGGGTGACAGAGTGAGACTCTATCTCAAAACAAAACAAAACAAACACTTCAAATGATACTTCCTTCATACAGCTGTGGCTGATACCCTGCTGATACCCCTCATGCTGTTATGGCACTGATTCTATTTTCTTTCCACTATTGTTACTTGTATTTGTGGCTCATCACTCCGTCTATATACTGTGAACTGTGGGCAGCGATCATATTTTACCACTTCCTCTTCTTCCTGAAGCATGACATCTGGCACAGGTTATTTGTAGCAGAAAGAGCAATAACTCTGGAGTCAGTGTGTGTCGTTCAAATTTCTTTCCCACCACTAATTTGGATGTGTCACCTCTGCCAAATTATCTATCTGAATTTCAATTTCCTAATTTATAAAATGGGGATATTAAAAAACCCTGATACTTATCCTTCAATGGAAATAAGGTTAAAATAGAAAAATAAACTTAATACAAACCCTGACAATTGTAGGTTTGGACACTGCATGAATTGTAGCAATTATTTTATTAATGACTCAGGGATTTTAATTGATTGTCTCAGCATAGATGGCTTATTATTAAGTAGTAAGACACAAAGCAGCTTTCTCATCCTTATTTATGAAAAGCTTCTTGAAACAATAATACTTTTTGGGATTTACATAAAATTAATTTGGCAAAATAGTCAGCCTTGAGCATAGATAAGGTACGCAGGTGAGGGGAGTGCAGGCTCATGTCAGTGACTCAAAATGTGTCCTAAAACAATTGTGAAGGAGAAGTCAGTGCCCATCTACCAATCCCTTTAGTAAAGTTCCTTCAGTCTTCAGCTGAAAAATAAAGAGACTGGCTTACTATAAAAAATTCTCAGATGTTCCTTCTGGTTCTAATACCATGATTCACTAACTGCTATTCCGCAGTACATCCTGCCTGACCGCTACTGAAAGCACACAAGGACAACCTTGGGGCAGCTGGAACCGGCCCAGCAACATCAGCAATAAACACCCTAGGCAGTGTTTCTCCAATTGTGCTGCTCAGAACAGTAATAAGTGTTCCCCTACTGAAAAATAAAAGCAGAGGGGGCACAGAGCAGGTAACACGGCTGTAAATCCCAAGGCTGCTAAGTTCCTGAGAGTTCCCAGGCCAAACTAGCAACTGTATTTATTATGAGGTTACTGTAAACCCATTATTTTGCTAAGGACAGCAGGGACATTATACAGCAACGGAAGAGCTTGTAGCTCATTATAATCAAATTGGGGAGATCCATTCAAAAAACAATTACTTATTGAATACTTTCTAGGTGTTCCAAAAGTGGGGTTTGGGGAGGAGGCCAAAACGAAATAAATACTTAGCTACTTAGCTAACTATGTATACACAGAAAGAGTATACAAGAGTATAAAATTGGGTGGTACACTCAGAGAACAATTAGTGCTCTTGGAGCTGAAGAAGCTCCCCAGAGATTTCTACTTTTACTGGCAATTAAAACTATACTCCACTATAAAAAAATGTGCAATCTTATTGCTACTGACTACTAGATTTCTTTTTCACCCTTATATTTAAGGGTAGACAGTAAGAGAGTGGGGAGTAGAAGAATAAGGGGAAAGAAAAGATAGGTAATAATTCCATACAACTAGATAGATATTATTTCTTTTACAGTTTTCAAAGTGCTTCCAAATAATATATTATCTTCTGAACCTTACAAAAACTCTGTGAGTTAGGCAGGATAATGATTACTACATGGTGAAAGGTCCATGTGTCACAGGTATGACTTTAATATAAGGCACTCCAGTGTCTGAATTGATTGACCCAGAATATGTTGATAATTTTCAGCACATTGTTAATCTTCAAAACAATGCATAATATCTACTAGGAAAAAAAATACAAATTTCTTCAAAAAGGTAAAATTACTTACATGGGATCACAAAGCTACTAAGTGTCAGCACCACAGCATAAACCCACGTATTTTCCCCTTTATGCCAAAATCCCTCCAGGGCACTAAAGCCTCTAATTAATAGTT
>NW_012108986.1:892010-893986 GCF_000951045.1 Mandrillus leucophaeus | reverse complement strand
GGGGGCACAGAGCAGGTAACACGGCTGTAAATCCCAAGGCTGCTAAGTTCCTGAGAGTTCCCAGGCCAAACTAGCAACTGTATTTATTATGAGGTTACTGTAAACCCATTATTTTGCTAAGGACAGCAGGGACATTATACAGCAACGGAAGAGCTTGTAGCTCATTATAATCAAATTGGGGAGATCCATTCAAAAAACAATTACTTACTGAATACTTTCTAGGTGTTCCAAAAGTGGGGTTTGGGGAGGAGGCCAAAACGAAATAAATACTTAGCTACTTAGCTAACTATGTATACACAGAAAGAGTATACAAGAGTATAAAATTGGGTGGTACACTCAGAGAACAATTAGTGCTCTTGGAGCTGAAGAAGCTCCCCAGAGATTTCTACTTTTACTGGCAATTAAAACTATACTCCACTATAAAAAAATGTGCAATCTTATTGCTACTGACTACTAGATTTCTTTTTCACCCTTATATTTAAGGGTAGACAGTTTAAGAGAGTGGGGAGTAGAAGAATAAGGGGAAAGAAAAGATAGGTAATAATTCCATACAACTAGATAGATATTATTTCTTTTACAGTTTTCAAAGTGCTTCCAAATAATATATTATCTTCTGAACCTTACAAAAACTCTGTGAGTTAGGCAGGATAATGATTACTACATGGTGAAAGGTCCATGTGTCACAGGTATGACTTTAATATAAGGCACTCCAGTGTCTGAATTGATTGACCCAGAATATGTTGATAATTTTCAGCACATTGTTAATCTTCAAAACAATGCATAATATCTACTAGGAAAAAAAATACAAATTTCTTCAAAAAGGTAAAATTACTTACATGGGATCACAAAGCTACTAAGTGTCAGCACCACAGCATAAACCCACGTATTTTCCCCTTTATGCCAAAATCCCTCCAGGGCACTAAAGCCTCTAATTAATAGTTACTTAGCTGTCAAGTAAAAACAATATTCGTAAAAATAAATAAACTCCATAGATGCACACAATTATGATTTTTCAATTAAAAACAATATCAAAAAATAGTTACTTAGTATAACAGCAATATTCTCTAATTAATTTCCTTGTGGTTTGTTAATATCAAAAGTAATATTCAGCCTGACACAAACTAATAAAATAATATCTTTAAAATTACAAGATTAATACTGAGGCTAAAACTAGTTATATGGTTCTCAAACAAAGGTAACCAGAATAACAAAAGCTTGCCAAAGAATGGAAGAACTGGAATGGTTTATACTTCATTTATCTCATAGCAGTTCCTCTTCAAGATAACCCATTAAATTGTAAATTACTTAAGACTAAGAAAGCATGTTCTCCTTGCTAGTGTGTCTCTACACACACAGGTCTACCATGTACGTAGGTGACGTTAGATCATCTTAGAGCAGCAACACTTATTCTCAGGAATATACTGCACTTAATACCCAGACTCTGACAGTAAAAAAAAACTCACATTAAAAGAATTTAAACTAAGCTTGTTCTGTATTTAGTTAAGAAAGTGATGCCCAGATTTATTTTTTTAATCACTACCAGAGGATACTAGAAATGAAGATAGGGAATAAAGTCAAGCACAAACATACATAAAACAAAACAAAACAAGAAACAAAAAGGAAGAATCACTGGATCAGGTGTCAAAAGAAATGGACTGGGCTGGGCGTGGTGACTCGCACCTGTAATCCCAGCACTTCGCAGGCCAACACAGGCAGATCACCTGAGGTCAGGAATCTGAGACCAGCCTGGTCAACATGGCGAAACCCTGTGTCTACTAAAAACATAAAAATTAGTCGGGCATGGTGCACTGTAGCCCCAGCTACTTGGGAGGCTGAGGCAGGAGAATCACTTGAACACAGGAGGTGGAGGTTTCAGTGAGCCAAGATTGTGCCACTGCACTCCAGCCTGGGCGACAAAGCAAGACTCCATCTCAAAAAAACAAAAAAAAAGAAAGGGACTGGTTCTGTGTTAGTCA
>NW_012108986.1:830556-891290 GCF_000951045.1 Mandrillus leucophaeus | reverse complement strand
TTTCAAAACAAACAAACAAAAAGCTATATCTGAAAAAAAATGTATCTAGAAACTTCTCCACTGGTTAGATATCTTGGCTCAAAATTGTTATTAAGTGCTCAGATGACTTAAATAAACAAACAAAACACAGGGCCCAGTCTATTAAGTAGATGCAGCACGATAAGGAAGTAAATTTTATTAGCATCCATGAAATCTCACATTAAGCTCTTAGCATCTATCATGACAGTAAAATAAATCAGCTTTTAGCCACACTTTAAAAAGTTTCCAGATTCTTAAACTATCTTGAGCAAAATCTAAATAGTGATACCATTGCTGATGCTTGGACACGTAGAACTGAGGAAAGCAGGAGTTAACATGAAAAGGTTGATATGTTATCACTCTAACTTCAAAAATAAAAAGTAGGTGCAGTTTTACCTTGTCTTTATCATTACAAAGTAAGCAATCAACTAAGGACCCTTCATTAATTTCTCTAGAAAATCCTGATATTGTTCTATTCCATGATTCATAGCTGGCTACAAAGTTTACTTAACATGTGTTTCAGGTTATACCACTTTTCTAGTCCCTTGGTTACTGTATATACATTTTAGAAGTATCACTGATTGTATTTTCAAGCCCATCAAATGAACAGCTCATCATAGGTTCATTTAGTGAGGTATGAATAGAAGTTATTAATAGAAGCAGGGTTGGGCCAGGCATGGTGGCTGATCCTTATAATCCCAGCACTTTGGGAGACTGAGGCAGGCAGATGGCTTGAGCTCAGGAGTTCAACAGCAACCTGGACAACATGGCTAAACCCCGTCTCTACAAAAATACAAAAATTAGCCGGGCATGGTGGGGTGTGCCTGTGGTACCAGTCATTCTGGGGACTGAGGTGGTATTGCTTGAGCCTGGGAGGTGGAGGTTGCAGTGAGCCGAGATCATGCTGCTGCACTCCAACCTGGGTGGCAGAATTAGGCCCCATCTCATATATAAATAAATAAAAATTTTTTTTTAAAAGAAGGGTTATCAGAACTTATTAGCTACATAAGCAGAAAAATTAAAATTAAAATTAAAAAGTTACAAATAAGAAGTTACTAACATCAGTGTCACTAAAATTGGTATACAATCCCCTACTGCTAAATTTGACTGGCTTAAGAAAAAAAGAAGCAGTGGCAACATCTCACTATTGCCTCACTTTATGCAACATGCATCTTGGCAAAGCTGGCTATGAAATACATGTCTACAAAGTGAATCATCTTTTACCCTCAATGAAAATCAGAGCTGCATCCCCTACCTGAAAATCCCAAGTGTTCAGTTGAAAAGTTTTTCATTATAAGGGCTAAGTAAAGCTGCTGGCCAGCTGTGCAGCAGGCAGGCTGGATCTGATATTAAGGCACACCAACCTGCGGAGACTGAAGTCTCCTGGGGTTCTCATTCCCCTCAGAGCACATTAAGAATTTTCCCCCTTCTGGAATTTCCCAGATGTTGAACCAGCCATCAGAACCTCTCACCTGCCCTGGTGTCCACTATGCCCCAACTCTAAATGCATGCTTTCCAAAATTTGACTCCTTTCCTTCTCTTTGTAGGGGAACATGTATATTTAATTGGGCAAGTTGAGCACTTCACAATTTATCACTATGTGCTCCTTTCTAGTTCACGGTGAACAAATCATATAAAAATGCCTTCAGTTTAAAGTAGCAACAACTACAACCACGTGGTTCCCAAGGTTTAAAAGTTTGTATATTGGGCAAAGACGGTTGAGATGTTTATACATTTCCTGATTTCAAGAATATTCATGTCCTGGTTACTTAACACATACATTGTAGCTGTTTTTAATTTTAGGGCAAATCCCTTTATATTTCCCAATCATGAGCAGTTTAATAGTACTATTAATTCATTCAACACTTATTGAACAAATATTATAGATTGCCTACTGTGTGTCAGGCACTGTTCTAAGGTGCTGGAGAGCCAACAATAAACAAAGCAGGCAACCATCCCCATGAGGGAGAGGTGAGTTACACTGCAGGGAGGCAGAAAACAATAAAGACAAGTAAGTAACATGTATAGTATGTTAGGTGGCAGTAAGTGTTACAGGGAACAATAAAGAAGGAGAGCAAGAAGTACTGAAGGTGGGGTGCAATTTTACATATTTTATAAAATTGTTTTGATAATATCATCAGGAAGTATTTGTCTTAGTTTTCACTTCTTTTTAAAAAATTCTGACACATAAACATGAAAATGTGGACAGACAAGTAAGTTCCTCTTTACAGTTGCAGGTACCTCTTTTATCAAGTACTTACTATCACCTTAGTCTAGAGGCATGGTAAACTAAAAGCCAGGGAAGGTGAAATAGCCTGATAACAACGTGTCCAGAAACCACACAGTTGTTCCGGTAATTTTTACAGGAACTAGATATAATATAACCATTTGCAAGAGGACATTTCAAAATTATTTACTAAAATCAGTATGTAGTATTTCCTTCTATTTTTTTTCATGAAGACACTTACTAATATGCTATCCACCTACTTCATATTGGTAAATGTGACCATAATACTGATGAATTTTAATGTCTTTTAAAAAGTTAGGATTGCATACTGCTGTTATATTAAAAGAATAAACAGTCTCTCCAAAAAAACCCCCAATATGATTCCCACTCACAAGTAAGAACAAGAAGGGAAAATATTGGTGGGAAGGAAGCTAGATTGTCGGGTGAAGGTAATGGTGGGAACAGTAAAGGAATGCTCTAGTTAGGACTCCTGCAGGTCATTGAGTACAACCCATAGAAGTGACATTGAGTCTTGCTAAAAGATCCACCTGAAAGATCATGCTTTGGTGAGCAGTGGTGGCATTATGAATCTTTGAAGGTCAAATGACATATAATCATTTTTCACGTCTAACATTTACTTTCTTAGTTTTGCTAACAGGTATACTTTCTAGCATAATAAATCACTGACTAAAGAACATTTGAAAAGGAGAAAAAAAAAAAAAAACTCTAACACTAGTAAGAAAAAAAGTCCAGTGATAGTACCAAAAAACAAAGAGGGCAAAGAAAACTATGGATAAAGCTATTCCAAGAATTGATAAGGCTGGGTGTGGTGGCTCACACCTGTAACCCCAGCACTTTGGGAGGCCAAGGCAGGAGGATCACTTGAGCCCAGGAATTCAGGACCAGCCTGGGCAACATAATAAGACCTTATCTTTATTATAAAATAAATAAATAAGTAAATAAAATAATTGATAGGTGTTGGAGTACAATACGAACTAGGTACCGAAACAGATGATGCAAGGGAAATACTCAGGGCAGCAGTGATATCATCATAAAGAGCATAGAAAATAAAACATTTTAAAAGTATAATAGGTTGCCATAAACTTATGTGAAAATGAAGACCATTGTCTATAAACTGTTCACAGTTACAGATAAAATTAGAAGGGGTGTCTAGTCATTATGCAACCCTTAATGGGAAACACTTCATTTGCTTCTCCCATACTGGAGCCTCCTCTCCCTTCCCATTCTTCAGGGACTAGACCTGAGAGAAGAAATCCTGAAAGAGAACTGCAGACTTCACTGTGGGGTTTGTGCCAGGCACCTTTTGGTCTGTGGGGTCCTAAAATTCAGCTCCCCCTCACATCTAGAGTCTCAAAGTGATCCAGTCCCAGAGTTTGAAATTCTTCAGCCCAGAGTGGGATGTATTTTTCCAATTCATCAGCCAAAAGGAACGGATCTCCTAAAAATTCTCACAAAGGCAAAAAGTGGCCCTGGGTACCACAGATTAATGACTGAGACATCTATTGGTGTCATTATAATTGCCATTATATGTGTCACCTGTTTTCATTCCCTTTCCGTTTCCCATCCTTTGCTGTTTCCCTCTACCTATGTCCTAGGCTTGTATAAGTTGTGTTTGGCTCTGGCTGGCAGCACACACAGAGAGCTAGTTTGCTAACCTTAATTAATGACATCAGGATATATGTGACTATATATAGCTTACCACTAACTATGTGCCAAGCACTTTGCTAAATGTTTTACAAGTAGGATCTAATTTAATTCTCATAGCAACCTTGTGACATTTTATCTCTATTTCACAAATGCAGAAACAGGCCCTAAAAGGTGAAGTATCCTGCCCAGGGTCATACAGCTAACAGCCTTCATAGCCTAGATTTGAAACCTAGGTATCTGGCTTATCCCAAAGAATAACGTTCTTTTACATTAAGCAATAAAGCCTGTGCCATAAAACCATACGAACTTGAATTCCAAACCCCAATGCCACCACTTACCAGTTGTGTAATCCGATGAGTTATTCAACCTGAGTTTCCTGGAGAACGAAACAGAGTAACATCACTTCAATAAGTGCTTGGGAGCGTTAAATAAGCTAACATATAAAAACTGTCTAGCACAGTTGTTGTGGGGCATTGCAATCAATAGTTACAATATTCAATCCCGCCCTTCCCTCTATTTGATTATCCATTATGGAGGCGGCCTCAAAAAGACAACGCTAAGGATATGCAAAAAGTGCAGACGATCATTAAGCGCAACATAAATGGCTGGTCTGCTCGGTCCCAACGGGTTCTGGCCCTGCGCTTCCTCCACAATCCTGGTGTAGGGAACCCAAAACACTAGACAGAAGAAGCTTGAAGCTGGAGGAGAAACGGGAGCTGCTGGACTACTACTCACAACCTCCTTGTTTACTCTGAAATCAGGAGTCACCTCTTCCCACCTCATCTCTGCCAGCTTCTCGGGTGCTCTGAAGCGCGCGCCCCCTGCTCAATTGGGCACTGCCTTCACCACTGACGTGGTGTGGGTACCCTATCCCTCTCCCCGCGTGGTGCTGCAGTGATTTCGGGCCTGTCACCCTTCTCTGGGCCACAAGCCCGACCCTCTCCGCCCAGGGAAGGAGGGCGGATCCCAGCCTATCCCTAGCCCCAGGTGCGCGAGCGCCAGGCCCAGGCGGGGCCTTGCGGCCCAGAGCTGAGCCCCGAGCCCGGGCTCCTCCAGAAGGCGCCGGCGGTGCTTGGGCCCCGCCAGGCCGCGCGACCTAGCTCGGGAGCCCCCCGCGCGACCTGCAGATCCCCGGCTACGGAGCACTTCCAGCACCAAGGCCCGGCGGGACCTGCCGCACGGAGCCTGCGGGCTTAGATTCTCCAGGCCAGGATTTTCCTTTTCCCCCGGGCGGTACCGTTGCTGGGCTGCTGCCTCACCGGCCCAGGAACTGGGAGAGGCCCGCACTCACGTGCGAGTCTTAGAGGTGGAAGTCGAGCGACGGTGGAGAACACGCCAGCAGCGTCCGGAGCGCTGCCGGGACCGCAGGAATTCAAGAGAACCTAGGGCCGGACTGGCAGAGCAAGGGGGCGGGGCGGGGCTGGGAGGGGGCGGGTCCAGTGTGCGCCCAGCCCCGCACAGCCTGCGCGAGGATCCGCCCATCCACAGGGAGCTGACTCTGGGCTGCAGGTCCGCTCCCTGCCAGTAGGCTGGCGCTTCAAGGCTACTCTGAGGGTCAGTCGCTTACTGAAAAGGCAAAGCTGACTTTAAGGTAAGTGGTTTGGTGCACCAAAACAAATTCCTTAAGGATTAAATAATTTAAATATTTGAGAAAATTTATACCATATCTGGACTGAGAAGACTGGGCGCCGTGGCTCACACCTGTAATCCGAACATTTTGGGAGGCAGAGGTGGGAGGATGGCTTGTGCCCAGGAGTTGGAGACCAGCCCAGCCTGGGGCAAAAAAATGAGACCCCCTCCACCGATGCAAAAAGTAAAAAAAAATAGCTGGGCGTGGAGGCACGCGACTGTGGTCCTAGCTACACGTGAGGCTGAGGCAGGAGGATCACGGGCTCAGGCCGCAGTGCGCCATGTTCGTGCCTCTGCACTCCAGCGTAGGTGACAGAGAGACCCTGTCTCAAAAAAGAAAAAAAAAAAAAAGTTACTAAGACAAATTATCAACATGAAAATAGCGAAATACATCTTAGCTCTTAACCATGCTTATATGCTTATTTAGGGCATTCTTAATGTACACACTACCAAGGACATTTTATATCCTTCATTACCTTTAATCCTTATGATTTTGTGATGTATTTGGTACCAGTATCCCCATTTTACAAATGAAAACTGCATTTGAGTAACATGAGATTTGAAAGCTAAATAATTGGCCTACTTTTCTGAAGTCACAGATTGTAAGTAAACTAACTTCAAAGTGCAGGCTGGACTGCTTGCTACTCCATGCTGCCTGCAACTAAACAAAACGCTATGGAAAATATTGATACATGACTGCTCGATAATGTAGAACTTCTTCCCAAGGAAACAGGGACAAAATCAATAAAACACATTAGGAAAAATATTGGTCCCAAACCTGACAGAGTTACTATCTTAAGTTCATTGATTTTTTATTTTTATTTTTTTGAGATGGAGTTTCACTCTTGTTGCCCAAACTGGAATGCAATGGCGCAATCTCAGCTCACCGCAACCTCCGTCTCCCGGGTTCAAGCAATTCTCCTGCCTCAGTCTCCCGGGTAGCTGGGATTACAGGCACCTGCCACCATGCCCAGCTAATTATGTATTTTTAGTAGAGATGGGGTTCTCCATGTTGGTCAGAGGTCTTGAACTCCCAACCTCAGGTGATCCATCCATCTCAGCCTCCCAAAGTGCTGTCATTACAGGCGTGGGCCACCGCGCCTGGCCTCTTAAGTTCATTTAAATTGATAAGAAAAAAAAAATAGAAAAATGGGTGAAGGGTTTTATTTTTTTTAATTACAGAAGAAATGGAAAGGGTATCAAATGAAGAAACATAGACATTCCTAAGTAAAAACTTTACTCTTAATCCAAAAAATGCAAACTAAACATTTAAATTTTATTTATTTTTAAGAAATGGGGTCTCACTATGTTGCCCAGGCTGGTGTCGAACTCCTGAGTTCAAGTGATCTGCCAGTCTTGGTCTCCCAGAGTACTGGGATTACAGGTGTGAGCCACCGTACCTGGCCTGCACATTTTTAAAATCATATCAGTGCCAGTGAGGATTCATTTATTTATTCAGCAAACACATCCTGATTGCCTACTATGTGCATTGTTCTATACTTGTGAGCAAGACAGATAGGAACTTCTATCCTACAGGAGGGTTGAATAATAAGTTAGTTGTTAAAGACAAAATGAGATTTCAGACAGCCAGAGTGCCATGATGAAAGTTAAGGCAAGGTGATGTGTTAGAGGGACTTGAGGATAGTGTGAGCTTATTTAGACTGGGGATCAGAAAAGAGCTCTCTAAGATGGTATTTGACCTGAGATTTGAAAAATAAGAAGCAGCCAGTTATGCAAATATCTGGGGCACAGGAATGATAGCAGGGGCAAAAAGACAAGAACAAACTGCAAGTGCGGAAACAAGGCCTTTGTTGCTGAAGTGTACTGGGGAGGTACTAGAAGTGTTTTTGTTTTTACTAAAGGTTTTTGGCTCTATTTTTGATTCTGCCTTCATATGTAAATGAACGTTCTCAGGCATCACTAATTGGATTGCAAATTTCAAATTTCCCAGAATATATAGTATCCATACCCAACCTTCAAAACTTTTCTTTCCACTAAAATAGGGAAAGAGTGGAGGCAAGGGGATAGTTTTGTACTTTTAGTATCCAAACAGCAATCTATCATTTAAATACATAGTACCATAGCTATTCAATGCATTTATTCATTCTCCTTGAGTCTAAATCCCATTCTACTTTTGTTCTTATTCATTCACCCATTAATTTAACATGTGTTGAATTAGATACCAAGCCTAACAAGGTTCTAGAAATAAAACAACACCTGGTGGAGAGTTAAATGCATGTTAAAATGAATGAGATATTCACAAAATATTCTTTCTCCTATGTATTTTGATCGTCATATTTCTATCTTCACTCTTTCAGTCACATTTTTAATTACCTCATCCTGTCTTATAGCTTTTTTTTTTTTTTGAGACAGGTTCTTGCTGTCACCCAGGCTGGGGACGCAGTGGTGCGAACATGATTCACCACAGCTTCAACCTCTCAGGCTAAAGTGATCCTCCCACCTCAGCCTCCTGAAGTAGCTGGGACCTACAGGCACGAGCCACGGCGTCTGGCTAATTTTTGTACTTTTTGTAGATATGGGGTTTCACCATGTTGCCCAGGCTGGTGTCAAATTCCTGAGCTCAAGAAATCCACTGGCCTCAGTCTCTCAAAGTGCTGGAATTATAGGCATGAGGCACCACGCCCAGAGTTAGTCTCAGAGCTTTGAATTCCATCTGTATTTTCTCTCTCTCTTTGTTTTTTTTGTTTGTTTGTTTTTTGAGATGGAGTCTAGCTCTGTCGCCAGGCTGGAGTGCAGTGGCGTGATCTCGGCTCACTGCAACCTCCGCCTGCTGGGTTCAAGTGATTCTCCTGCCTCAGCCTCCCAAGTAGCTGGGATTACAGGTGCGTGCTACCACACCCAGCTACTTTTTTGTATTTTCAGTAGAGACAGGTTTTCACAGTGTTAGCCAGGATGGTCTCGATTTCCTGACTTCGTGATCCACCTGTCTTGGCCTCCCAAAGTGCTGAAATTACAGGATGAGCCACTGCGCCTGACCTTTTTTTGTATTTTGAGTAGAGACGGGGTTTCACTATGTTGGCCAGGATGGTCTGGATCTCCTCACCTCGTGATCTGCCCGCCTCGGCCTCCCAAAGTGTTGGGATTACAGGCATGAGCCACCGGGCCTGGCCACTTTTCTTTTTTTCTTTCTTTTTTTTTTTTAAGACGGTGTCTCACTCTTTGCCTGGACTGGAGTACAGTGGCGTGATCACCGCTCCCTGCAACCTCGGACGCCTGGGCTCAAATGATCCTCCCAGCTCATCCTCCTGGGTAGCTGGGACTACAGCATGCACCACCACATGCAGCAAATTAAAAAACAAGAAACAAACAAACAAACAGAAACATTTTTTTGTAGAGACAGAGTCTCACTATGTTGCCCAGGCTGGTCTTGAACATCCTGGGCTCAAGCTATTCCCCGGCTTTGGCCTCCTGAAGTGTTGGGATTACAGGTGTGAGCCACTATGCCCAGCCTATATTGTTAAGGTTATCAAACTTCCACACCTTTCCTCTGAAACTCCACGCTCAAACTCTCTATGCTTTACTCGGTTGTTGTATTAGTTATCAGTTGCTCTGTAACAGATAACACCAAATTTAGTGGCTTAAAACAGGAACAATCATTTATTATCTGTCATAGCTTCTGTGGTTTAGGAATTTAGAAGTGGCTTGGCTGGGTGGTTCTGGCTCATCGTCTCTCTTGATGTTGCAGTCAGATTTTGGCCAAGGCTGCAATCATCTGATGGCTTGACAGGGGCCCAAAAGTTCAATTGTGCCAAGGTTGAGAAACCCTGCTTTAAACCAATGGGACTATACATTTAAAAAATACTAATGTCATGAAAGACCAAGGCTGACGATTTAAAGATTTAAAGAAAGTAGAAACATAACAAATGCAAGATGTTATCAAGATTTGATCTTGAATTTAGAAAAAAAAAAATCATTAGCATAAAGGACAGCATTGGGAAGTACACAAATTTTGTATATTAAATAATAGTATTCTGTCAGTTTCAGTTTCCTGAATTTGATAGTTATACTGAGACTAAATAAGGGAATGTCTTGTTTCTAAGACTGAAGAGTCATGATATCTGTAATCTACTCTCAAATAGCCTAACAACAGAAAATACTAGGAATATAATATGTGTATTATAGGTAATATATGTAAAGAAAGGTAAAGCAAATGTGAGAGAAAGTTAACAATGGCTGACTCTAGCTGAAGAATATATGGGAGTTCCTGCAACTTTTCTTAGGATCTAATTTTTTTTTTCAAAGCTGAAAACTTAATTACAAATTCACTCTAGCAGAGATATCAGAAACTTAATTTCAGTGTTATCGTGGTATCCAGTGGCATAAACATTTAGCAATATTGAGGGGGTAGCTACCAGTAGAAATGCGTCAAATAAAAGTGATTCTGTCTTTGGGAAAAAAAGGGTAGGTTTCAGAAATTGGGAAGGAGATCTATATATTTTTAAAGATAGACTTTAAAGACATAATCCTAAAGAAATACAGCTGATTTAATAGGAACCAGTGGAGGTAGCAATCATATAGTAGAAGGAGCACCCGACTCAAGAGTAGAAAGACATGGATTCCTGTCTTATAACATATTCTTGGTTAGGTTAATGCATCTCTTTGAGCTACAGTTTTTTCATTTGTAAACCTGGGATACCAGTTACTTCACAAGGTAGTTTGGTAGATCAATACAATTATGTATTAATTCCCTATACAGTACTAAAAGTACCATAGAAATGCAGCCTAATTTTTTAAAACCATGACTCGCCTCCCTTATTACCCGTAACATTTTTTGTGAAACCTATAGTAGATACTCCATTTGCAGTCTGTGTTTCCACCCACCATCAGGCCTCAAGTAGGATCCAAAACCTCTTCATTTTCCCACAAAAGAATTCCACTTGAGCAAGAAATTTTATTTTACTCTAGTAAAATAAAATACTTTGCTCGAGTAAGTAAAACATCTTATTGAAGAATTTTAGGGGAGACCAGGTTTTTAAAAAAATTTTATTTATTTTATTTTTTAACTACACATGCCCTAGCATTAAAAGGCATCAATATCCTGTCCAGAGGCCTCCTTCCGCTAGTTCTTCCCAAAACGCTTTGCATTTTTTGTTCCTCTTCTCTGGACTCTTTCTTGAATCTACCCCCTTAAGTCGCTCAGTCTCTTCCTTTCCCTTCTTCATGTTAGGCAACTTAATTCTTCCAATTATTTATTTCCAAAAAAAGATTTACTAGTGCCAAGATTCAATGTAATTTTGAAGGCAGCAGATAATTAAAATGACAAGTTTTTTTTCTTGCATACTTGTATTCTTGGGTCTATTTCTGAGCTTTCAGTTCTGTTCTGGCGACTTATCTTTGTGCCCAAACCTTCGGAGAGATGGAGCAGAAACAAGTCAGTGAGCCTAAAGAGAGCGCTCTCACGGCCTCAGTCTGCTGGACGCAGGCGCGGAAGATCCCCTAAGTCCCACCCACTCGGGGTATTTCCCTCCCCCTAAGCCCGTGGTCCGGAAACCATGGGGGCGGAAGAGGTGCTGGATAGGAGGCGGGTGGACGCGGTTCTCTCCGGAAGGGCTATGGCTTCTTTAGCCCCGCCCGCCTCGGTAGCTGCCTGAAGTAGTGCAGGGTCTGCCGGCGAGTTGCAGGTCATGGCCCTGGCCGCTCGACTGTGGCGCTTTCTGCCATTGCGACGTGGAGCCGCCCCGGGGCCTCGGCTCCCTGCGGGGACTTCGGGCAGCCGTGGGCATTGCGGCCGCTGTCGATTCCGTGGCTTCGAGGTACCCCCGCGGTCCTGGCTCCAGCTTCCCACCTCCTACCCAGTGGGTTCCTGCTCTCCCTTAACTTCTTCAGGGTTGGCGGCCCCGCGCTGCGTAAGGTTCTACGGGAATGTGGTGAACCGAGGAAGGAACTCGGGGCCACTGTGCCTGGAGCGCTTGGCCAGGTCCCTTCCATTTTGCAAACCTTCACTATCCTAAGCTGGGGCTGTCAGAGAAGGAGTGGGGTTTGCCCCCACGCGCCCCGGATGCTGCCTCCTACCTGCCCATCCTGTGCGAAACATAGAACAGGACGGGAAAGAACCTTGAGCGCTGTGAAATGATTCTCACTGTAGGCGACGACAGATACAGCAACAGCGCTTGAGGCTACAACTTTCAGACTTTGATAAGTGTGGGGTGTGATTTAAAAAATTCAACAACTCAGAAGCAGAGATTTCATCCTGTTTAGGTTTTTGTTTAAAAATGATTATTTCTGAGTTGCCTGTTTTATCTGCATGACGTCAGTGAAGGATGTCGGCATGTTGTATCAGTTCTGGTATTAGACTGCTCGTGGGCCTCTGTTTATTCTTGTCAGGGAATTGGGAATGGCATTAGTGTATATGACATATTTCACATGAACTAGGTGTTTCATTATTTTAAACTCAAATTTTTAACTGCTCAGTTAAAATCTTTCAGAATTGTTATGGGACTGATGGTGGGGAGGGGTGGTTAAAAGTTAGGCATATTCCCTTTCCTTGGAAGTTTATAACCAAATGGGGAGGTGATAGATAATATAGGCGGAGAGATGGGAGGAGTTCTAAGTATGAAACTAGTTAGCCTAAAGTTTTCAAATTAGAACAGTGAGTTTTAAGTCCCATTTTAGACCTGGTCCCTTGGATTAGCCTGCAATCCCAGCACTTTGGGAAGCCGAGGCGGAAGGATTGCTTGAGTCCAGAGGTTTCAAACCAGCCTGGGCGACACAGTGAGACCCTGTCTCTGCAAAAAAATTTAAAAGCCGTGTACATTTTTTATATGTAGTAATTACCATATTACTTGTCTGTAAGATTACTATATTATTCTTGTCTGTGTTCTTAATCTTGTCTGTAAGATTCATTTTTATGATGTGTTGGTGTCTCATATTTTACTTCATGCAATTTGCAATATTCATGCATTTGCAAATAAGTTGTAGCTCTTCCTTTCCAGCAGGAGTGTGATATCTTTTTCTTAATAAGATACGCTTTGAGATCGTTTTACTACAGATTTTGATGAAGTAATTTTTAAGCTTCCAATATCATGATCGATTGCTTTGGGGATGGGAGAAGATTAATGTAATTTTTACTTGGGGTAGCAGTACCTTCAGATTTTCAAAGTTTGTAACTCTTAACATAATTGTTTCCATAGGTAATGGGAAACCCAGGAACTTTCAGAAGAGGCCTTTTACTCTCAGCTTTGTCTTATTGGGGTTTTGAAACTTACCAGGTTATCTCTCAGGCTGCTGTGGTTCATGCGGCAGCCAAAGGTAAGCATAAATTAGATATATGGAACATTTAGAGTTTTTTTTTGTGTGTGTACATTCAGAATTTTTATTTTAATACAAATAATCAGGGTAACATTAATAATAGAAAATCCATATGGAAATATTCACTATCTACTCAGTGAGAAATGGGAAAACAACTTCCCTGTCTAACTGCCAACCTACTGTTTGAGGAGCCAGAAGTTGACGTGAAGTTGGAAGAAGGTCACCTTTTCCAGCTAAACCCCACTCCATAGCTATGTGCATTTTTATTTGAAGTCTCCACGACCAGCGGAAACAGTTGAGAACTGAGAACTAAAATACTGTTTTTGGCAAGGGTTTGGCTAAAGGGTCTGAGATGTGTTAGCACCAAGAAGGGAAAGAGAAATTGAGCAACATATGAAAAAGGGGCTGTAGGAACAAACACTGAAAAAATAAGTCAACAATAACCTATTTCCATCCAGAGCAAAGGGACGGTGCACATATATTCATCCTCTCAAGTGTGGGCTACACTGTACATTGACTCATACTATTTCAAACATGGTCTATTGGAAAGATTCAGGCCCCCTAAAGGCACTTGGCATAGGACCACAGTGATAAGGTAACAGACATAGACAAGCATGGCATGACCCTAAAGGCAACAACACAGCTTTAGATAATAAGTGTTCAGAAAAAAATCCCAGAGCTGAGGTTACAAATTCCAAGTTAGCTATAAACATTCTTTGGGGAATTCCTTTAAAGATATGAGTTGAAATAAAACAGAAAATCTCCTAAAGAACAAAATGGAGAAATAATGAATCTCTACCAAGAACCGATTATTTTAGGTTTCTCATTTGGATGGCTCTCCCACCAGATAGATGGTGGGATTACTTCAAAAGTAATGAGTCTACTACAAGGAGAGGCTGTTTGGTCCAGTGAGGGCGAACACGCTTTCTAGAAATAACTTTCTCTTCCCTCACCTGCATTCAAAATTAGGACCCATCAACCACCATTAACTACAAGGCCCGTATTAGTTAATAATCCTAGATTTCAAGTACTACTACGTGTAAACTATTATCTTAAAGAAAAAAGTTCCAAAGGAAATCAATAACTATTATATAGGTATATGACTTTTATGAGAAATTAAACTTAAGAGTTTCCATCTGCAGGACAGAAATTGTTAAGAGGTAACGTGCAGACCTCAGGCACCACATAGTATACCCTCCAATAATGAACTACGTTTCTCCCTAAATTCTTCGTATTGGACGCTAACCTCTCCAGCATGAAATCTTCTACTCTGTAACCGCTCTTTAAACACCTCCCTCTAATCTCAGTTTCCTTCTGTGTTTATTATTTAGCAAAATTACACTTAAAAAAATAAACATTTCCACCATGGCATATGTATACCTATGTAACCTGCACATTCTGCACCTGTATCCCAGAACTTAAAAAATTATGTAATTAAACCAGAGGGAGGGTGAAATAAATAAAACTGAAGTTAATTTACCATGTAGAGCTATACGGAAGTGAGGAAGGTGCCCTTACATAAACCCCCTCTGCCTTCCACACTCATGTGTGTATCTTCTTCGTGATAAGTCTGAGGTTTGGGGAACTGCGCCTTACTTTTCCTCTCCTATATCCCCTAGTGCGGCAATATTAGAAACCAAGGAAGGAAAAACTGGCCGAGTTGTCATATGCCAAGCGGCCATTGCCTCCTGAAATGAAGGTAGGTTCACGTGGTCTCTCTTAAGCAGAAGAGAATGTCTAGAAAATAAAATATTTAAAAAACCATTGAAAATCCAACAAACCACAGCCTTGAGGTGTGCATGGAATGCATGGGATAAGAAAGGAATCAGTAGCAGCATTCAGAAGCAGTCCTGGGTTCATCCTGATGACGTGTCTCCTTCGTTCAGGGAGAGGTGCCTTTCCCATGCTGGGAGGGACGTGGAAGGAGGCGTGACTTAGACATTGGTGGTGGTCTCCTTAGCAGCCTGGGTGCTGTTCATCTCCATGATGCCGTCCTTCCTAGATCTATTTGCACCATGTGCCTGCCCTTGAAAGGCCCATGTGATATCCTCAAAAGTCCTGCCACGGGTATCAGGGACTTTGAAGAAGGTAAAGGTCAAGAAGGTGATGAGGAAGCCGATGAAGATAAAAAACATAGGCTCCTAAACAGTAAGGAGCAGAGGGGAAGAGCAGTCCCACTAGGAAGTTGGAGGTACAGTTGGAGCAGCTGACCATTGCCATCGCAGCTGGGCGGGGGCCCTGGCTGAGGAGTTTGGCCACAATAAACCAGGGAATGGGACCTGGTCCAATTTCAAAGGCCACAAAGACCAAGATAGCCCTGATAAAGACAAAGCTCATCCCATTATACTCATCGTTTAATAACAAACAGTCATGAGCATGGAACAAAAAGCCATCCCTCCAAGACCTATCATATGCAGAGTCCTTCTTCCTGCCCTTTCCAGCAGAAATAGGGAAACTACAGTGAAGGTAGTATGAAACACACCTAGATGGTCGCTTGAACACCTGCATCCTTGAAGATTCCTGTTGAGTAATAGAACACAGCATTGATTCCAGAGAGCTGCCGAGAGAGCTGGAGCACAATTGAAATGATGATTGGGTCTCGGTAGCTGGATACTCTAAAGAGCTCTAGCACGGTTACTTGCTTTTCTTGTGACATCTTTGCACTCTCATCTTGCATCTCCTGGATGTCTTGGGATACATCCTGGATGCTCCACAATGGCTGGAGGATCTGCTTAGCATTCTCCTCTTCTTTTCTGTTAATGAGGAAAAACCTGGGACTTTCAGGGCAAAATGGAAGGGCTGTACTTTGTAGGCTAGCAGGAAGGATGGGAAAGCCCAATAGCACCAGCCATAGCTCTTCAGACCCAAGGATGAATTCCAGACCAATGATTTGGGCCACCAGAATTCCGACAATGATGCCCAGCTGGTTGAGAGTGCCAAAGGTACCCTGCAGGGCAATAGGTGAGATCTCTCCAATGTACATGGGTACAAAACCTGTGCACAGTCCGCAGAAGAGGCCAATAACCAAGCAGCCCAGGATCAGCATTTCAACCAACTCAGCTACTTTACACAATCCCATAAGGCAGCCACCAGAGACAGTCAACAGGTTGACGATAAGCATTGAATTGCAGCTGTGAAAGTGGTTGACAAAGAGTCAAATGGAAAAGGAGCCAGTCATACCAACAACGGAGAATATGGCCACAGACAAAGACCAGAGGGACATGAGCAGTGTCTCAGAGGCAGGGGTATTTGCCTGGTGCCTCAAAGTGTTATTGATAAATTCCTTTATGATCATCTCAGGAGCTTTGATGACCCCAGTGTTATAGCCAAATTAGAAAGAGCCGATTGTAGCAACTGTGATGGCGAAGATCAGAGCTGGGGTGACCTTCTGTGTCCCCATGGCCCTAATCTAATTCTTTTCAAGTCTTCAAGAAAGATCTAGGAGTGTGTCAGAGGTGGGAATTGAACAGTGAGAACACTTGGACACAGGAAGGGGAACACCACACACGGGGGCCTGTTGTGGAATGGGGGGAGCGAGGAGGGATAGCATTAGGAGATATACCTAATGTAAATGACAAGTTAATGGATGCAGCACACCAACGTGGCTCATGTATACATATGTAACAAACCTGCACGTTGTGCACATGTACCCTAGAACTTAAAGTATAATAATAAAATTAAAAAAAAAAAGATATAGGAGTGAGATTGCAGACACCTTTTTCAGCCAATAAAACCTTCAAATTGTCCTCAGCAACAGGTTTTCTCCAGGTCCTCAGGAATGCTCTAAACTCTCACCATTACAGCATCTCTCAAGTTATTTTTGCTTGTTATTTTGTTAATAGCTTAGTTTTTTTTTTTGAGACAGAGTCTTGCTCTGTTGCCCAGGCTGGAGTGCAGTGATATGATCTCGGCTCATTGCAACCTCTGCCTTCCAGGTTCAAGCCATTCTTCTGCCTCATCCTCCTGAGTAGCTGGGATTATAGGTGCGCATCACCACAGCTGGCTAATTTTTGTATTTTTAGTCGAGACCGGGTTTCACCATGTTGGTCAGGCTGGTCTCAAACTCCTGACCTTGCGATCTGGCCGCCTTGACCTCCCAAAGTGTGGGGATTACAGGCGTGAGCCACTGCGCCTGGCCTAGCTTAGTTATTTTTATATAGATAATGAAGCTAATATTGCTATGGTCTGGATTATTTTCTGCCTTTCTCTACTTGTCAGTCTAATACCATACATACATTTTTTCCCTAGAAATTAGAGCTGCCTCAGCGATGCTTTATTAATAGTTTATCGATGCTTTATTAATAGTTTATATTTTTGTAGAGCCCTTTACCTAAGAATTCAGAATATTCTTTTACATTTTTAAAGGGTTGAGTTTGAAGAGCTAGGGGGAAGAAAAAGGACATGCTACAGAGACCATGTATGGCTCACAAAGCCTGAAATATCGTACTCTCTGGATCTTTACAGAAAAACGTTTGCTAATCCCTGCTTTATAATGACAAAATGAAACCAATCCCAGGGTGTTATATTCTTGATATGGTTAACAAAAGGCCCAAGTACTTTGAGATAGATAGATTTTTATTTACAAACAGAATGCTGCTTGGTAAGTAACAGGTTGAAAGTGAAAAAAAGAAAAATCCATCACATTTTTTATTGGCATAATATAGATAAGTAAACATATATTAAAACTTGACTGGGCGTGGCAGCTCATGCCTGTAATCCCAGCACTTTGGGAGGCTGAGGTGGGGGGATCACTTGAGCCCAGGAGTTTAAGACCAGTGTAGGCAACAAATTGAGACCCCCATCTCTACAGAAATTGGAACAATTAGCTGGGTGTGTGGTGCGTGCTTGTCCCAGCTACACAGGGGGCTGAGGCAGGAGGATCACTTGAGTCCAGGAGGTCAAAGTTGCAGTAAACTGTGGTCTCACCACTGCACTCCAGCCTGGGCAATGGAGCAAGACCCTGTCTCAAGAAAAAAAAAAAAAAAAAAAAAGACTTGCCAGTTTAAAAAAATTAGTTGAACCAATTGTGAACCAAAATTTTGGTATATTACAGCAATATCATATGAAAGAATTAATGGCTTAAGCTTTTTTGTTTTTTGCAATTCTCACTTTTTAAAAAGGAGAAGGTGATTGGGGAAAGAAGCAGAGACTTGATTTTGAATAGATAGTCTTATTAAACTTCTGATAGAATTTGAGAATGTGATCTAAAGGTTGATAGTTATCTATTGATTTCATTTATCTATGATTATCTTCTTTAAAAAGCAGATAATTGAGAAACCCTGCACGGTTTTCTTTTCTTTTTTTTTTTTTTTAAGTGTATTTATGAAGAAGGACTTGTTTTGTTACCGGCTGAATGATGTATTTTGGCAAATACTTAATTCATCTTTTTAAAGCAACCTAGACTTTAATTCTCACAGCAGCCTTATAAAATAGTACAAGTCTTATTATCTTATCACATTATAATAATTTTTGAAAAGCTCACAGAGTTAAACTTCTTGAAAGTCAAAATGTTAGAGTGGATATTAGAACTTTTTTATTTTGAGACAGAGTTTCACTCTGATGCTTAGGCCACAGTGGCATGATCACAACTCACTGCAGCTTCAAGTTCCTCGGGCCCAGGAGATTCTCCCACCTCAGCCTCAGGAGTAGCTGAGACTACAGATGCACACCACCATGCCTGCCTAATTTTTGTATTTTCTGTAGAGACGAGGTTTCACCGTGTTGTCTGTTTGTTCTGGTTAGCTTTATTGAAGATCACATAGTTGTAGATGTGCAGCTTTGTTTCTGAGTTCTCTAACCTGTTCCCTGGCCTATGTGTCAGTTTTTGTACCAGTATCATGCTATTTGGGTCACTGTAGCCTTGTAGTATAGTTTGAAGTCAGGTAGTGTGATGCCTACAGTTTTGTTATTTTTGCCTAAGTTTGCCTTGGCTATTTGGGCTCTCTTTTGGTTCCATACAAATTTTAGGATAGTTTTTTGTAATTCTGTGAAGGATGATGTTGGTAGTTTGATAGGAATAACAAATAGGAATCTGTAAATTGCTTTGGGCAGTAAGACCATTTTATCAATATTGATTCTTCCTGCCCATGAGCATGGAATGTTTTTCTATTTGTTTGTGTCATCTCTGATTTCCTTTTCATTCTGGTAAAAGATCTAACTGTATTCCTAAGTATTTTATTATTTTTGTGGCTGTTATGAATGGGGTTGCATTTTTTATTTGGCTGTTAGCTTGAGTGTTACTGGTGTATAGAAATGTACTGATTTTCATACATTGATTTTGTAACCTGAAAGTTTACTGAAGCTGTTTATCAGTTCCAAGAGCCTTTGAGCAAAGACTGTTTTTGGAGTTTCTAGGTAAAGAATCATATCATCTGTAAGGAGACATGGTTTGAGTTCCTTTCTTTCTATTTGGATGCCTTTCTTTTCTTTCTCTTGCCTGATGGCTTTGGCTAGGACTTCCAGTATTATATTTAAAAGGAGTGGTAAGAGCGGGCATCCTTGTCTTGTTCCATTTTTCAAGGAGAATGCTTCTAGCTTTTGCACATTCAGTATGATGTTGGCTGTGGGTTTGTCATAAATGGTTCTTATTATTTTGAGGTGTGTTTCTTCAGTGCTTAGTTTGTTGATTTTTTTAACGTAAAGTGATGTTGAATTTTATCAAAAGCCTTTTCTGTGTCTTTTGAGATGATCATGTGGTTTTTCTTTTTAGTTATGTTTATGTGATGAATCCCATTTATTGATCTGCATGTTGAACCAACCTTGCATCTCAAGAATAAAGCCTACTTGATTGTGTTATATTATCTTTTCAATGTGCTGCTGGATTCAGTTTGCAAATACTAATTTAACTATTTTTATGCCTATATTCTTTTTTCCTTCTCTGTTTATTAAGATGGGGTCTCACTCTGTCACCCATACTGGAGTATAGTGGTGCAATCTTGGCTTACTGCAACCTCTACCTCCCAGGCAGGCTCAAGTGATCCTCCCACCTCCACCTCCTGAGTGGCTGGGGCTACAGGTGCATACCACTATGTCTGGGTAATTTTTTTGTGTTTTTTTTTTGTAGAGTTGGGGTTTCTCCATGTTGCCCAGGGTGGTCTTAAACTCCTGAGCTCAAGCAATCCGTCCACCTCAGCTTCCCAAAGTGCTGGGATTACAGACATGAGCCACCATGCCCAGCCCATCTGCCTTCACCCGAGTTAATGACTTGAAGTTTTCCTTTTCCATTGTGTCTCTGATAGGTTTTGGTATCAGAATGATGCTGGCCTCATGGAATGAGTAGGCAAGAGTCCCTTCTCTTCAATTTTTTGGAATAGTTTCAATAGGATTGGTACCAGCCCTTATTTGTGCATTAGGTTGAATTTGGCTATGACTCCATCTAGTCCAGGGCTTTTTCTGGTTGGTAGGTATCAGGCCTCTGAGCCCAAGCCAAGCCATCGCATTCCCTGTGACTTACAGGTATACGCCCAGATGGCCTGAAGTAACTGAAGAATCACAAAAGAAGTGCAAATGCCCTGCCTCGCCTTAACTGATGACATTCCACCACAAAAGAAGTGAAAATGGCGGGTCCTTGCCTTAAGGGATGATATTTATGTTGTGAAATTCCTTTTCCTGGCTCATCTTGGCTCAAAAAACTCCCCCACTGAGCACCTTGTGATCCCCACTCCTGCCCGCCAGAGAACAACCCCCCTTTGACTGTAATTTTCTTTTACCTACCCAAATCTGGTAAAACGGCCCCACCCTTATCTCCCTTTGCTGACTCTCCTTTCGAACTCAGCCTGCCTGCACCCAGGTGAAATAAACAGCCGTGTTGCTCACACAAAGCCTGTTTGATGGTCTCTCCACAGGGACGCACATGACAGTAGGTTTTTTTTTTTTTTTTTTTTTTAACTACTGATTCAGTTTTGGAACTTGTTATTGGACTATTACAAGGATTTCAGTTTCTTCCTGGTTCAGTCTTCGGCTGTTTCTAGGAATGTATCCATTTCTTCTGTGTTTTCTAGTTTGTATGCATAGAGGTGTTTGCAATAGTCTTTGAGGGTTTTTGTTTTTGTTTTGAGATGGAGTTTCACTCTTATTGCCCAGGCTGGAGTGCAATGGCGCGATCTCGGCTCACTGCAGCCTCCACCTCCCGAGTTCAAGTGACTCTCTTGCCTCAACCTCCGGAGTAGCTGGGATTACAGGCATGTGCCACCACGCCCAGCTAATTTTTTGTGTTTTCAGTAGAGACGGGGTTTCTCCATGTTGTCACTCTGTCTCAAACTCCCGACTTCAGGTGATCTGCCTGCCTCAACCTCCCAAAGTTCTGGGATTACAGGCGTGAGCCACTGCACCTGGCCTGGTTTTTGTATTTCTCTGGGGTTGCTGTTAATATTCCCATTGTCATTTCTGATTATGTTTATCTGGATCTTCTCTGTTTCTTTTTCTTTTTTTTGAGACAGTGTCTTGTTCTGTCACTCAGGTTGGAATGCAGTGACATGATCTCAGCTCACTGCAACCTCTGCCTCTTGAGTTCAAGCAGTTCTCCTGCCTTGGCCTCCCGAGTAGCCGGGATTACAGGCGCGTGCCACCACACCTGGCTAATTTTTGTATTTTTAGTAGAGACGGGGTTTCACCATGTTGGTCAGGCTGGTCTTGAACTCCTGACCTCGTGATCCACCCACCTTGGCCTCCCAAAGTGCTAGGATTACAGGCATGTGCCACCATGCCCAGCCTCTCTTTGTTTCTTGATTAATCCAGCTAGCAGTCTATGAATTTTGTTTATTCTTCTGAAGAACCAAGTTTTGGTTTCGTTGATTTTTTTTGTATGGCTTTCACATCTCAATTTTGTTCAGTTCAGCTCTTAATTTTGTTATTTTCTTCCGCTAGCTTTGGATTTGGTTTGCTCTTGTTTCTCTCCTTCCTCTAGATTTTATGTTAGGTTGTCAATTTGAGATCTTTCTAACTTCTTGATACAGGCGTTTAGTGCTATAAACTTTCCTCTTAGCACTGCTTCAGCTGTGTCTCACAGATTCTGGTATGGTAAATCTTTGTTTTCATTAATTTCAAAGAAGTTTTTGATTTCTGCTTTAATTTCATTGTTTACCCAGAAATCATGCAGGAGCAAATTGTTTAATTTCCATATAATTGTATGGTTTTGAGAGATGTTGATATTGATTTCTATTTTTATTGAGCTGTGGTCCGAGAGAGTGCTTGGTTTGATTTCAGATTTTTTTTTTTTAAATTTTGTCCATTGCTTTATGGCCAAGCATATGGCCTATCTTAGAGTATGTGCCATGCACAGGTGAGAAGAATGTACATTCTGTTGTTCTTGGGTAGGGTACCTTGTAGATGTCTGTTAACGTCCATTTGATTAAGTGTCAACTTTAGATCCTGAATATTTTTGTTAGTTTTCTGCCTTAATAATATGTGTAGCACTGTCAATGGAGTGTTCACGTCTCTCAGTATTACGATGTGGTTATCGAAGTCTCTTTGTAGGTCTCTAAGAACTTGTTTTATTAATCTGTGTGCTCCAGTGCTAATTATATATATATATGTTTAGGATAGTTGTTTTCATGTTTAATTGAACTCTTTGTCATTGTGTAATGTTCTTCTTTGTCCTTTTTTATCATTGATGATTTAACGTCTGTTTTCTCTGAAACTTTTTTGCTTTCCATTTGATTGATGTTTCTCCATTCCTTTTCTTTGAGTCTGTGGGCATCATTGCATGTGAGATCTGTCTCTTGAAGACAGCCTACAATTGGGTTATGCATCTTTATCCAACTTGCCACTGTGTGTCATTTATGTGGGGCATTTAGCCTGTATACATTCAAGGTCAATACTGATATGTGAGAACTTAATCCTGTCATCATGTGGTTAGTTATTATGTGGACTTGATTGTATAGTTGCTTTACAGTATCAGTGAGCTATGAACTTAAGTGTGTTTTTGTGGTGGCAAGTATTGGTCTTTCATTTCCATGTTTAGCACTCCTTTAAGGACCTCTTGTAAGGCAGGTCTGATGGTAAGAAATACCCTTAGCATTTGCTTGTCTGAAAAGGATTTAATTTCTCTTTTGCTTATAAAACTTAGTTTAGCTGGATATGAAATTCTTGATTGGAATTTTTTTTTCTTTAAGGATGTTGAATATAGTCCCCTAGTCTCTTCTGGCTTGTAAGGCTTCTGCTAAAAAGTCCACTGTTAACCTGATGAGATTCCCATAGTAGGTGACCTGCTTCTTCTCTCTAGCTGTCTTTAAGAGTTTTTCTTTCATGTGGACCTTGGAGAATCTGCTGACTATGTGTCTCGAGGATGGTTCTTTTGTATACCAACTTGTAGGGGTTCTCTGCATTTCCTAAGTTTGCATGTTGTATGTGTGCATGCCGGCGAGGCAGTGGACAGAGGCTATGAGTGAGTGTGCACCTGTGGGGCTCCATCTGCAAAAGTCCTCCCTTGGGAAGGTGGGGGCCACTGGCAAGTATTTCACCAGGACAGCTGAGGCTATGCTGCATATGGGTGTGGCCAGGCAGGGACTCTGGGAGAGATTGGCAGACGGGGATGTTCAGATGAGACAGGCCCCATTCCATGCACAACACAGCCCTGCTGTCTCCATGTCTGGCTGCTAATAAAGGCTAAGGCGACCTAGAGGAGTATGGTGAGCCTTGGGAAATGGATACTTATGACCATGCTGCACTGTTGCTATTCCCATGCTAAACCCTCTGTTCTCCACACAGACTAGAATTCTGTCTCTGGCAGCTCTCCAGGTAGTTCTCCCTGCCATTTCAAATGTCTTGGAGGGGTCTTAGGGTCTCCTGCAGCTAGGATCTCAAAGGTCTGTGATGAGAGTGGGCCACTCCAAACCAGTTTCAATTACCCTTTCCCTAGGAGCTGCTAGGTTCCAGGAATGAGTCTTGGTGCTTGGCAACCCCATGCAGGGTTCCCAGCTTCCTCCTTTTTCAGATTCAGGGTCTGTGTCCTCCCTGTATCCACTCTCAACGTCTTCTTTCTGAGTATCTGTTCAGCATGTGCCAGTCTACTTGATGATGGTCTCTCTCAGTGGGAGAATGTCTTCCTGGCTGTGCCTAGTCAGCCATCTTGGCTCTTCTAGTTTTTCAAAAGTGTCTTGAGAACATAAAAAGTTACTACATGTTTATTTTTGTTTTTTGAGACAGAGTCTTGCTGTGTCCCTGAGGCTAGAGTGTGGAGATGTGATCTTAGCTCACTGCAACTTCTGCCTCCTGAGTGGAAGTGATCCTCCCACCTCAGCCTCCCAGGTAGCTGGGATTACAGGCATGTGCCACGATGCCCAGCTAGTTTTTGTATTTTTAGAAGAGACGGGGTTTTACCATGTTTACTGGGCTGGTCTTGAACTCCTGACCTCAAGTGATCCGCCCGCCCCAAAGTCTGGAATTACAGGCATGAGCCACCACACCTGGCTGATATTTGTTAAGTTAAAAATAACATTTTAAGGTCCTAGACCTCTATGAGGCCTGCACAAGCTGGATGAGGCCTTTTTAGCCACAGTAGGGATGGGTGAGGGAGTCAAATGATCACTGGTTTCTTTCACACTTCAACAAGCTTTTGTTTTGTTTTGTTATTTGAGACAGAGTCTCGCTCTGTCACCCAAGCTGAAGTGCAGTGGCATGATCACAGCTCATTGCAGCCTCAACCTCCTGGACTCAGACAATCCTCCTGCCTCAGCCTCCCTAGTAGCTGGGACTATAGGCATGTGTCACCATGCCCAGCTAATTTTTGTGTTTTTGGTAGAGACGGGTTTTCACCATGTTGGCCAGGCTAGTCTCGCATTCCTTGCCTCAAGTGATCTGCCCACCCCAGCCTCCCAAAATACTGGAATTACAGGCATGAGCGACCACACCCAGTCTCAACAAGCTCTTATTCCACTTTCCAGCATTCTCTTTTCTACCTTTTAAGTGAGCTAAGCTGTGGAGTTCTGTAGTCTATTCCATTAGCAATTTCTAAATACGTAATACATTCTTATTAACTATGGTTATCATGCTGTGCAGCAGATCTCTAAACCTTATTCCTCCTGTCTAACTGAAACTTTGTACCATTTGACCATTGCCCCATTCCCTCCTGCCACTCAACCCCGGCCTCTGGTAACCGCCATTCTACTCTCTACCTCTGTGAGTTTGACTTTTTTAGATTCCACATGTAAGTGAGATCATATAGTGTAGGTTGAGTATCCCTTGTCCAAACTGCTTGGCACTAGAAATGTTTCCGATTTTGGATTTTTTTGGATTTTGGAATATTTGCATATACCTAATGAGATGTCTTAGGAATGGGACGCAAGTCCAAACACAGAATTTATTTGTGTTGCATTTATATCTTATGCACATAACCTGAAGGTAATTTTATACAAGATTTTAAATAACTGTGCATGAAACAGAGTTTGTGTACATTGAACCATCAAAAAGTGTCAGGTGTGGAATTTTCTACTTGTGGCATCATGTTGGCTCTCACAAAGTTTTGGATTTTGAAACATTTCAAATTCTGGATTTTCAGATTAGATTAGAGATGTTCAACCTACATTTTTCTCTCTGTACCTGGCTTATTTCACTTAACATAATGTCCCCCACTTACTATAATGTTCATCCACATTCTTACAAACGACAGAATGACAGAATTTTCTTCTCTTTTAAAGCTAAATAATACTCCATTTGTGTATGTATGCTACTTTTTGTGTTTAATCCACTTATCTATTAACGGGCACTTAGGTGGTTTCCTAAGTCATGGCTATTGTGACTAATGCCTTAATGAATGTGGCGGTACAAATATCTCCTTGACATACTGATTTCAGTTCCTTTGGATATACATCCAGAAGTGGGATTGCGGGATCGTATACTAGCTCCATTTTTAGTTTTTGAGGAACTTCGCTGTTGTTTTCCATAATGCAATAGCTTTATTTTCTTAAAACAACAAAAAAATCACTTTGTAATTAGTTGATTGGCATGCTTATATAATTTGTGAGACTACAGACCATAGCCCTTGAAAAAAGATTAATTGAAAAATACAGAAACATTTTTTTTTTATCCTGGAAAATGATCCATATGTTTCTATAAAAATATAACTTCACTGGCCCTTACAAGTTTTTCTTTGTCTTATATCTCTTCCATTTGCTTTTTTTTTTTTTTTAAAGGAATTGGTCTTCAAATAATTCCGTGCTTCAAAATTTCTGCTTGATTCTCTTTTGATCTGCTTTATGCTTATTTAAAGCAAATTTAAAAGCTTTTACTTCCTCCATTTTCTGGAACTAAGTTACATTCTGAAGTGGGAGTTTTTTGGAAATGAGTTGAAGTTTAAGGGCATAAATATCATTGACATTTTAGTTGGATGGGATTATAGGACTGACTTTTAAAATGGTTATATCTGTATTTATCACAAGGTGGTACCAGATATCCACTTGTTATCGGGAACTGAAGCACTCCTATAGGAATGTTTCATTATCTTATTATTATTATTATTATTATTATTATTAAGGCGGAGTCTTGCTCTGTCCCCGCAAGCTGGAGTGCATTGGTGCAATATCAGCTCACTGCAACTTCTGCCTTCTGGGTTCTAGCGATTTCCCTGCCTCAACATCCCAAGTAGCTGGGATCACAGGCACCCGCCACCATGACTGGCTAATTTTTGTATTTTTAGTAGAGATGGGGTTTCACCATGTCGGCCAAGATGGTCCTGAACTCCTGACCTCAGGTGATCCACCCGCCTTGGCCTCCCAAAGTGCTGGCTAGGATTATAAGTGTGAGCCATCATGCCTGGCCTCATTAGCTCCTTAAAATAGACCAAATTTAAAGCCCCTTGAAGAAAGGTATGCTAATACATTCATAGCACTCTTTGTGCATATGAAAGCTCGTGTAAAATGCTTAAAAGATAATTACAAGTGCCCAACTTAAAGGTTCTCTTTTATTTTTTAGTTTGTTTTTGTGTGTTTTTTTAAATTTCTGTTTTTGTCACAGTCATTAAAGGTTCTTTATATATCACTTCACTTGTGTTTTCATATATATTTTCAAAATTCCTCTTTGTTGATGAACCTACAGAACTGAGATCAGTGTTCCTTTGTATGTAGTTATTTGTTGTACTTCAGTGCATTTTCGGTTGCACTGTTTCTGGTACTGCTGAGACACAGTATTATTGGTATGAAAGAATTGCCTTAAACTTTGATGATGTTACTGCTACTTAGAGGCTTGAATCTAGATACTCAGATTTTCTACTTCTTAAGTCTTATGTAGAGAAATTTCAGGAATATAGCTATTTATCTTGCCAGAGGAGATTCTTGTCCTGACACTGCTCACATGGCTGGAGTACAGTCAGCTAGAAAAGTAGAAAATCGAAGTTTACTAACATATATGTAGGAGGTTACATCATTGGCATTTCTTTAAAAAATTCTAATTATTTTGATCTTGCACATATCTATTTTAGGTTAAATTTAAGATTTCACTCTACAGTTTTAGGTGAATTAACATCTCATTTCATCTTAGAATACTTACTTATTAAGTTGAAAATAATTTACTTTAAAAGTTTAGTCTGTTTTATAGAATATGGTCTGTATGTTAGTAACATAACTTAGTTTTAAATATTTTCAAGAAAGTATAAAATATTAGGTTAGAAAACAACTGATTTGCAGATATGTAGAGTTGTCTACAAGCTCTCACCTGAGTGCCTATGTCAGTCTGTAGTACCATAGGAAGTGTACTTTTTTCTTATAACTTGTACAGTGTATGATTTTAGAAAAATCCTTTTTAGAATTATATATATACATATGTATATATATTTAAATATGTAAATTTATAGGCTGGGCGTGGTGGCTCACGCCTGTAATCCCAGCACTTTGGAAGGCCAAGGTGGGCAGATCACGAGGTCAAGAAATCAAGACCATCCTGGCCAACATGGTGAAACCCTGTCTCTACTAAAACTACAAAAAATTAGCTGGGACTGGTGGCACACACCTGTAGTCCCAGCTGCTTAGGAGACTCAGGCAGGAGAATCGCTTGAACTTTGGAGGCAGAGGTTGCAGTGAGCCGAGATGGCGCCACTGCACTCCAGCCTAGTGACAGAGTGAGACTGTGTCCCAAATAAATAAATAAATAAATATATATATGTGTATATATATTTAAAGCCATTATATTATAGCTTACAGTATTTTACTATGTAATTAAGAATTTGGAGCTAAGTGATTTGAGAGATTATAAAAGGATGCACACAAAAAAGATTTAGATTATTCACTAAATTTCTACTTTTTTTTTTTTTAAAGAGATGGCATCTTGGCATCTTGCCATCTTGCCGAAGCTGGTCTCGAACTCCTGGGCTCAAATGATCCTTCCGCCTCAGCCTCCCAAAGTGTTGGGATTATAGGCGTGAGCTGCCATGCCTGGCTGACAATTTCTACTTTTTTAATCGCATGAGTAATGTGATTTAGAATTCCTAGATCATGTTAAGGACAGTAATCAGTCTTTTCAGTAAGTCAGAGAATAATCAATGAATAGATTTAAAAGTAACTTTTTTCCTTATACATACTATATACACATTCAAATATGCCAGATCAATATATTTAATTTAATATTAATTTTCTTTCACTGCTGTGACAAGCTCAGTGACTTAAACAACACAAATTTATTATCTTAGGGTTCTACAGTTCTGTATCTTACAGTTCAGAAGCCAAAAATGGTTCTGACTGGGTAAAATCAGCATTGGGAGAGCTGCATTCCAGAGACCCTGGGGAATATTCCCGTTCTTTGCTTTTTTCAGCCTCTGTAGGCTTTCTGCATTATTTGGCTGAAGGCGCCTTCCTCCATGTTCAGAACCACCATCAAACCATCATTCTGACCTTGTTTCCATTGACACTCCTTCTCTGACTTTTGCCTTCCTCTTTCACTTTTAAGGACTCCTATTATTATATTGGGCCTACCTGGATAATCCAGGATAGTTTCCTATTTTAAGATTAGCTGATTAGCAACCTTAATTCTATCTACAGTTCACTGTTGCCGTGTAACCAAACATTCAAACAGATTCCAGGGATTAAGATTGGGGCATCTTTGGGGGCCATTATTCTACCTACTGTAAATATCAACTAAAGAATAAAGACTACTACTTATCTTTTGGGTTGTTAAAACACAAACTTTGTGATTCAGCTACTTATTAGATAAAAATATAGAATAGAATGGAAGCAAAATTTTAAAAATTAACCAGCCATATGAATATTATTAAACTTTATAACACCTAATCAGAATGAAGTGGGATTACTGAAAAAAATAATCTTTATTTAATTTTAGGGTTTTTTCCTGCTATTGTCATTTAATTTCTTAACTAGTATAATTATTACATTATGATGTTAAAAAATACATGATTGCATCACAAGTTTCATGGTTTTTTTCTTTTTGCTAATTTTTTAAAAACTTAAGAACTCACCCTCCCACCATTTTTTTTTTTTTTTTTTTTTTTTGAGACAGAGTCTTGCTCTATTGCCCAGGCTGGAGTGCAGTGGCACAATCTTGGCTCACTGCAACCTCTTCTTCCTGAGTTCAAGTGATTCTTCTGCCTCAGCCTCCCAAGTAGCTGGGATTACAGGCGCATGCCATCACGCCCAGCTAATTTTTATATTTTTAGTAGAGACGGAGTGTCACCATGTTGGCCAGGCTGGTCTCAAACTCCTGACCTGGTGAT
Source organism: Mandrillus leucophaeus (assembly GCF_000951045.1). NCBI lineage: Eukaryota > Metazoa > Chordata > Mammalia > Primates > Cercopithecidae > Mandrillus > Mandrillus leucophaeus. The sequence goes on along the minus strand of NW_012108986.1, from coordinate 861,825 downwards.
CCTCCCACCTCAGCCTCCCAAAGTGCTAGGATTACAGGTATGAGCCACTGCGCCAGGCCAAGAAACCCTTTTAACCGCAAGTATACCATGATTGATTAAAGTGTACCAAGTGTATACACATTGGAATGTTGGCTTAGGACTAAGTAGTACAGTACCCTTATAGAAGACAAAATTAAATGTACATGTTTCTGAGTAATAATTGGAATTTCCTGAAATTCAGACTGTTTTTTCATTAAGTAGACAGTTTTCTTAGGTCACTACACTGTCAATAATGTTTATGTATTATGTATTTTGTAGTCATATATAAATTAGTTTTAAGAGTCAGTCAGAGCATAGTGTCAATAAGTTCCAGGTTCAGTGTGTAGTTAGCTTCATCTAAATTTCTGATGACAGCTCTGACTCTGAACATCTGTGTATAAAGATAATCTATTAAAACAGTGTAGTTTGGTTCATGCACATTACTAACATTCAGTGCTGCAAGTAGATGACTTTTATTTTCTACAATGGATGGTACTTAACAGAGCAACAACAAAGACTGTGTAGAGCAAGCTTGTCCAACCTGCGGCCCATAGGCCACATGGAGCCCAGGACAGCTTTGAATCTGGCCCAACACAGATAAGTAAACGTTTTTAAAATATTATGAGAGGTTTTGGAATTTTTTTTAGTTCATCAGCTATCATTACTGTTATATTTATTGTTAGTGTTTCATATTTAGTCAGTACCAGAATAAGTTTTCTAATTTTTTATTTCCCATTATTTCAATAAATCATTTTTTATGATAGCGTTATGCTTATTGCTACTTTGTTTCCATCTAGATTCTTCATAATTTCTGCTCTTTCACTATAGGTCATTTCTGTATCTAATTTCATTTGCTTATATATAAAAGTGTTTATGTTTCTTTGAATTATTGTCAGTCTGACTTGGGAAGACATATTTTATTGTGTCTTTTTTCCTTTATAATCTTTGAAGTTGAAGAAATACTTGAACAAGCAGACTACCTGTATGAAAGCGGAGAAACAGAAAAACTTTATCAGTTGCTAACCCAATACAAGGAGAGGTAAGCAATGTAAGATAGGCCTAGGCTTGTGGTTTCCTCACAATTTTTATTTAACAATTAAAATGACCCTTAGTGCTTGAGGTTTTAAAAATTGATTATTGTAGTTTTTACTTCAAAATATTTCTTAGAGTTTAATTTATAATATACTATTTATTTCTTACATTAAATGCTGCATGTATCTCATTGATTTAGAAAAGGTGTTACTACTTACTCTAGTGGAATGTTGATTTTTCCATTTTGCTTTAGATCATACAGCATAGTTACTGAATATATGTTTATCCATTCTAGCCATATTGTATATTTCTCATTCCTTTTAAAGTAATTATTTATTGGTATAGATTAAATGAATTCACTGAGATTTAGGATGTTGTATGCCACCATTGAATGGTAACCATGTATTACTTTAGAAGGATAGTCAGAGAAATCAAAAATACCCCCTTTTTCTATTTTTAGTATTAGATTGTATGTTTAGTGTAGAATATCAGTGTGTACTCATTTTTGGGAGGAGTGTGGAGTGAGAGAAAGACTCAACCTATAAAGTAAATCATATGGCTAAATAGCATTTCTAGATAACTAATTTACTCATCTCCTAAACTAAAAATATTGAGTCCTTTTCATCTACCTTTTTGAGATTTTCAAAACCAGTTTTCTCCCCAGGACCCACCAAATTTACTTTCTAGATATCTACAGGATTGATCTTTTCTTCTCCATTCTCCCCTCAGAAATACAAGGTGGCTGGTTTGTCATTTTATTGTCATGTCATTGATAGCTTGAAAAATAAGCTGTAAGGTAGTTACTCCATATTCATTGAATAATAACTATCTTAAGGAATCTTTAGTTTCAAATTTTTATTTTTTGTTAAAAAAAATATAAAGTTAGGATTAAAGGCAAACATTTAATAAAAGGAATTTATTTATTTTATTTTATTTTTTGAGACGGAGTTTCGATCTTTTTGTCCAAGCTGGAGTACAATGGCGCAATCTTGGCTCACTGCAACTTCTACCTCCCGGGTTCAGGTGATTCTCCTGCCTCAGCCTCCCAAGTAGCTGAGATTACAGGCATGCACCACCACAACCAGCTAATTTTGTATTTTTAGTGGAGACAGGGTTTCTCCATGTTGGTCACGCTGGTTTTGAACTCCCGACCTCAGGTGATCTGCCTGCCTCGGCTTCCCAAAGTGCTGGGATTACAGGCGTGAGCCACTGTGCCTGACCAGAATTTAATTTTTACAATTATTTCTGTCAGTTGTGATGGTTAATAATTTATTAACCATTTCTTATATCACTATATGGAAATGGCAGTTCTTCAAAGAATCCAGTGCTCTTACGTGAAGTAACCCATGCATCATGGCATAGCATTCAAACATAGGATTATATTTGGAGATTACATTATATTCAACCATTCATTCATTAGCAAATAATTGTCAAAAACTATTGTGTGTCAGGTGCTATATTTGAGACTAGGGATTCAGCAGTTTTGTATTTTTAGAACATGACCCTGTCTATAAAATTTACGTATTTTATGATACTGTATGAACTACCGAGTGAGCTATTTGAAACACAGTGCCAGTGAGGCCAAGCCTCAAGTTAATATGTTGAGTTTTGTAGGGCAAATGTTCGGAGAATTTGAATACAAAGATATTTTTGAAAGAAGTCAGTGTTTTAGATACTAGAGGTAAGTTAATATTTATGAATATTAGACATTTTTATAGGAAATTTTAGCAAATAAAGGTTTTGAATTAACAAAAATAACAAATTTAGCATTATTAATAATGGCTTTTGATACCATGTTGCTAGCTTCCTAAGCTGAAAGACCATAATGTATTCATTAGTAATGTAACCCTTAACAATTTTTAAATGTGAGCGAAAATGGTTGTTTTATATTTTATTTCAAATTAGTGAAGACGCAGAGTTACTGTGGCGTTTGGCACGAGCATCACGTGATGTTGCTCAGCTTAGCAGAACCTCAGAACAGGAGAAAAAGCTATTGGTGTATGAAGCCCTAGAGTATGCAAAAAGAGCACTAGAGAAAAATGAATCACATTTTGCAGCTCATAAGGTGAGTTGCTTAACTAAGCTATTACCATGTACTGAGAGGTACATTTTCTATATTTTTCTATTATCCCTAATTTACATTGGAAGAACAATTTCTCTATTTTAAGTTTTTTTCTTTTTATTCAATCTTATGTCTTAAGGATAATTTCTCTATTTTAAAGAAGTAGGGAAGATAGTTATTTTTATGTTTTTCAAAAAGAAGTCTTTGTTTTTGTAAACATTTGGTCTAACTTCATGTGTATTTGATAAATTACTTTTGTGAATGCCTATTTTTAAACAGAAGTTTAGTAATTTCATGAATTACCTATATCTATATTCTTACTAGTATAAGCGTTTCACAAATATTTTCTCATTTTCCTCACGTTATATTTCTGTTTTATTTAGAGGTAGGAATATAACAGCTAGACAACTGAGACCTAGAATGACTTTCACATGTAACTCAGGATTTCTTGTTGGTTCACAATGACGTTTTTCAGTAAATTGTACACGGAGACGAGGTCATCATTAGCCTTCTGGATTGCTGGACTTCATAGAACCCAAAGGCAGGGTAAAGTTGGACCTTGGAAAAAAATTGGCTTGATTGCTCCGAGGCTTCATTAATTGTTTCTCTACTCTGCTGTTACCAGAAAATCTTTTTCATTGCAGATGTTTTTTTTCTCCTTATCCTAAGTCTTGTGACTTTCCACAGCACCTGGGTTTTTGAAGCATGGCCATTTTAGATTCATTTCTTGGGAAAGAAACTCAGGTTGTCTCAGTTTGGGTCTGCTGTCCAACTGTGGCTGTGGAGATAAGGTCACAGTTGACAATGTGGCTGTTCTTACTATAACAATGCAATATGGGAGGAGATGGAACTCCTAGAAAAGAGAATGAGAAAATAAAACATTCAATTACATATTCTTCTAAATTGATACTCAGACCATAAACATGAACCATTGTCTCATTGTGTTGGTAACTTTCTTGGAAAATTCACCACTTTCTACCTTGTATTATAGTTCTCTATAAACATGTCCTATCCCTGAGGCTGTTTTGTTTTGTTTTGTTTTGTTTTTAGACATAGTCTCTCTCTGTTGCCCAGGCTGGAGTACAGGGGTGTGATCTTGGCTCACTGCAGCCTCCATCTCCCGGGTTCAAGTGATTCTTCTGCCTCAGCCTCCCAAGTAGCTGGGATTACAGGTGCATGCTACCATGCCCAGCTAAGTTTTGTATTTTTAGTAGAGATGAGGTTTCACCATGTTGGCCAGGGTTTCAAACTCCTGACCTCAGGTGATCCACTCACCTCAGCCTCCCAAAGTACTGTTACAGGCATGAGCCACTGCGCCCAACCCTATTCCTGAGTTTCTAGAGGGCTATGTCCACTTTTCTTTATGTATTCCATTACATTTAATACAGTTTTTATGCTGGATGACTTTTTGTTGGATGAGAATGACTTGAAGAATAAATATTATACAGTTTTACCTTGTATTGAATGGAATATTAAGAATATTACTGTTCTTACACTTTTCTTTAATTTTCAGTGGTATGCAATCTGCCTTAGTGATGTTGGAGATTATGAAGGCATCAAGGCTAAAATTGCAAATGCGTATATTATCAAGGAGCATTTTGAGGTACTGATGAATTATTCAAATTCATGAATTTTAAAAGTCAAATTTTTCTGAATAGGTTTTTGTTTTCATTATCTATTGCTGTATTTCAAACCACCTATGATAACAGTGGAGTAGAGCCATGACAGTTTGTTATTTCTTTTCTTTTCTTTTTTTTTTTTTGAGACGTAGTTTTGCTCTTGTCATCCAGGCTGGAGTGCAGTGGCACTATCTCGACTCACTACAACCTCCGCCTCCTGGGTTCAAGCAATTCTCCTGCCTCAGCCTCCTGAGTAGCTGGGATTACAAGCGGACACTACCACATCTGGCTAATTTTTGTGTTTTTAGTAGAGGCAGGGTTTCACCATTTTGGCCAGACTGGTCTCGAACTCCTGACCTCAGGTGATCCACCTGCCTCGGCCTTTCAGAGTGCTGGTATTATAGGTGTGAGCCACTGCGCCCAGCCAAGTTTGTTATTTCTTGCAATTCTGTGGGTTAACTGAGCTCAGTGGCACTTCCACATTGCTTAGTATAGCTGAGGTCATTTAGACAGCTGCATTCACCTGGGCCCTCAGCTGAGACTACAGTGTCCAAGATGGCCTATCACCTATGAGAGTTTCTCCCCACTTGTTTTTTTTATCACTTAGTTGTCTAGCTCAGCCTTCATTATAGCATGGTAGTTGGCTTCCAAGAATGAGTGTTCCATGGGAAAAGATCCAGTGTGCAAACTTTTAGCAAGCCTCTGCTTGCATCATACTTGGTAATATCCTATTAATCTAAACAAGTCACAAGGGCAAGCCCAGTTTCTGTGGGAGGGGACCAGTGACACAAGTTCCTGAATATGGAAAGTGTGGTCCAGTGTAGCAGTCTTTAACACAATTGACACACCACTCCTTGTAGTAATAATTCTATTTAAGATTGATATCTGTGTGTGTATTGTATGCGTGTTTTATTAAAAATATTTTCCCCTAAAGTTTATAGTTAGCTGTTAGGTGCTAAGGATTGCATAGGAGTCCGTATATTTCTTAACGTGTATGAACTTCATTGTCTCAAAAAAAAAAAAAAAACCCACAAAAAACCAGCATATTTATTGCTCTTTTGAGATTATAGGAAGGAAAAGTGATGGAAACATACATAGGAATAGTGCTGAATTTGCTGTTTAAATAGTTTTGCAGAATTTTATGGTTTAGTGTCAATTCCTAGTTTATATAACAACTAGTGAAAAAGAATGACTGAGAGTCAAGAGACCTAGCTTTTCTTGTTCAGGTATGGATAGTAATATATACCTAATAACTGACATTTTATAATGTAACACTTTACCTGTTTCACAGTTTAAAATCCTTGAAATGAGATTACATGATGTAATCACTGGAACCTTACATTGTAGTTGGCAGTTATATTTTCTTTCTTAGTGGCACATAAACTAATGGTGTGTCATTTTTGATATTTTAGATTTAGGGAAATACAGTAATTTTCTCAGTGGCATTAGATAGATCACTTAATTTCTCTGTGTCTCAGGATATAGAAATACATGACGTAACTTCCAAAGTGAATAATGAAGAACTGTAGAAAAAATACAAATGTATGCTTTTCTCTTTTTTTAACAAAACAGTGAAGATCATAGATTATAAAAAAAAAAGTGTTTTATATAATAAGCTTTCAAATGTACATGTTTAAATATATTTTAAATGGCAGTATTTAGTATTTACATATTAAAAGGATCATTTATACTACTTACATTTCAAATTCCATTATATATCCAAAGTGGCAAGGAATTACCATCTTTGGATTCTTTTTGAAAGACCAATGGCAGGAAAGATTGATTATGAAAGAGTTTGCTTGAAAGTACCCCCTCTCAACGCTTCCCACAAGAAAATTAAACCCTGGCCTGGGCGGCTGCCTCCGCAATGCCACTGCTTGTTGAGGGGTGGCGAGTGTGGCTGCTGCAGTTCGCCAGGGACCTCGTCCAAGCCCACCTGCCTCTGGAGGAAAGAGCCAGACGTCTCAGAGGTCAGTCTGTTCAACAAGTGGGACCCTAGGGCCTTCTGTATGTTCAGCGGTGACCTCCCCAGAGGATGGCTCCATCTCCATTCTGGGTTCTGATAATGCCACTACTTGTCACATTGTGGTCATGTGGCACACAGGTAACGGGGCCACCTGCTTGACACATTGTGATGGAACTGACACCAAAGCTGAGGTCCCCTTGATCATGAAGTCCATAAAATCCTTTTCTGACCACGCTCAATGTGGAAGGCTGGAAGTATACCTCGTGGGAGGCTTCAGTGATGTGGGAGGCAGTTGTCACAAAAACTCATTCATTAACTTCTTAGTGAATCTGACAGGAAAGAAGATGACATTCACTTAGTGGTATTATGATTATGTGTGACGGAATTAAATGACCGGGAAGAAAATGAATACCACTTTCTAATAATATATGGCATTGCTGTCAACTTGAGACTGCAGAGATTTACAGAGCCTCCTTTCTTTTATTTTTTGCTTGGGATAGAATCTCCTCTGTTGGCCAGGCTGGAGTGCAGTGGTGTGATCTTGGCTTACTGCAGCCTCCACTTCCAGAGTTCAAGTGGTTGTCCTTCCTCAGCCTCCCGAGTAGCTGGGATTACAGGCGCCTGCTGCGATGCCCAGCTAATTTTTGTATTTTTAGTAGAGACAGGGTTTCACCATGTTGGCCAGGCTGGTTCTCAAACCCCTGACCTCAAGTGATCTGCCTGCCTCAGCCTCCCAAAGTGCTGGGATTACAGGCGTAAGCCACTGTGCCCGGCCTACAGAGCCTCCTTTCAAGATCGAGGTCTGGAGGAGCAGCTGCATGCCGCATGAGTTTTAGCAGGAGGACCAATGATTCGCATTTACGATGCAAAGACAGAACAACTTCGTATAGGACTGTACTCCTGGATGCCATTTCCACATGTGGATTTCTGCTTGCAGCAGGATGACAAGCAAATACTAGAGAATCTTTCCACTTCGTGTCTGGCCGAGCCGTCCCACTTTGTTGAACATACTAGATCTACCTTGATGGTTTTTTAAAAAATACTGCTCCAACTAACACACAGTTTCCTGGAAATAAAGCCCTACTCTACAAAAAAAAAAAAAAAAAAAAAAAAAGAAGATGGCTTATGGGAAAAGATCTCTTCTCCAGGAAGCTAAAAAATAGGAATTACCAAAGAAATCAGCACCTTCTGGGCTTGACAGAGACAGACCATTGGTGGGGCTGTCAAGAATACAAATTTGGAAACTTATATCCGTTGGGTCTTAGGTCTTCTCCTTCTTTCCTCAGTGTTTTTCAAGTAACTTTCAAAATAAGACCTTATTTTGGCAAAGGCAAAAAAAAAAGGAAAATTAAAGCCTGATCCCCCCAGGCATCCATTGTGATGAATTGACTTCCTTCCTATGCATCTAGAATGGGACTACAGTATCTCTATATCATTCTTAGGAAATGGAAAAAATACTTACTTACACAGTTTTTTGAAGGGCTTAATTTTTAGTGGAATTCCAATTGGGAAAGGTTGCTTAGAGTATAAGTTGCATATAAACATGTTAAAATATTTTTATTTTTTACCACAACCTTATGAGTTAAGTGAGTATATGACTTTTCTATAAAAGAGAAAAAACTCAGTCGTGGTAACAATGTAGATGTTGCAGCCAGTTCAGGGTCATTAAGCTGTGACTTGAATCCTGTCAGTCTGGCTTCAGAGACCATGCTCTTAACCATTACAAATATTTGAAAATGTGTACCTCACACATTACTAAACTGAAAGCAAAAATGTGGGTTTATAGAAAAGCATAAACTAGGAAATCTTAATTTTTTCAAAAACAGTCCTTTTAATATGATCAACATTAATCTGTAAGATTTCTTTAGTGGTTTTCAACAAAATAATGGATAAAAGGAGGAACAGTTTCTTTAAAGGTATTCTGTAGTTTATGCTTCACACTAATTCACATAGTAAATAGAAATTAGGGAGATTCAACATTTTACGTTGCACATAATTATTCTATAAACTGTTTATTTTTCCTTTGGTAAGTACAGATGGGGAAGTTGAACAAAATCTGCATACAAGAAGAGACTTTCTAAAAATAGAAAAGACTTTCTAAAATCTACATAGAAGAGACTTTCTAAAACTAGATTTTTTCTAAAAAACTACAAAGCATTTTTAGTTCTTCTTTAGGAAATAATGACTTTTATTCAGTATTCATCTACAGTTTGCCAAGAAAGTACTTCCTTATTCATTTTTCCTTTAATCTGGAAGAAACATTAAGAGCTATAGATTATTAATTTGCAAAATCAATTCATTTATGTATTCATGTTTTTTCTCATCTTGATAGACACTATAAATGTCTGAACCTTACAAAATAGTAACCTTAGTACAAGTCATTAATAGTGTTTTGAAGTGAATTTAATCAAAGAATCAGGATTATTAATTATTAATATTAATTATAATGGGAGAATTGAAACACACGATTTTTTTTTTTTTTTTTTACAAAAATCATGGCTTCTTCAGCAAACACAGTAAAGCACCTATTGGTGTTTAGAAAATGCATACAATTTGTTTTTCTCATTTCTTGTTAGAAAGCAATTGAACTGAACCCTAAAGATGCGACTTCATTTCACCTTATGGGTATTTGGTAAGAAAATTTATTTCAATATTTCAGTAGTATTTAGTGTGATATTATTTTGTAGTATGTATAAATATCTTTTGCATATATAAAAGATATTAAATATTTTAAAATATTATCTGACAGAGTTTAGAGGGCTAAATCCATTAACTAGCACTCGTATATGTATTGTTAGAACATACTAAATTTGATTATGACCCTGTTAAACATTGTTATTCAGGTCATTTAGAAACATGTACAGACTGAAAAGACTGTTCTTACTTACCATGCTAAATGAAATTAATGTAACTATAGTAAAACAGTAGAATGCCCCAAGAGGGTCTTTGTATCTTCAAAGTGTGTCAGATATAGTCTGGATTAATCTGAGGAATGATATAATCTGATTTTCAGTATCTGTCCATTTTTATGTGATCTTATGTCCACTGTAGATTATTATTGTGCTGGTATAAGGCTTTATCAAAGTGTTCTGTACTTGATGGTTTAACAGTCTGTTTTGAGATCGATGGGCCACTCTTTTGAGTATGGTCTGCAGAGCTAAATATTTACTGCCATCTAAGAAGGGTACCAGTGTAAACTGTCCTGTGTCAAACTCTTTAAAAAGAGAAATATATTCTTCAGGATAAAGGACATATTAAGCTAACACTCACTCACTGAGGATTAATGATAATTGAGGGGCAGTCACTAAGTCAGATGCTAGTAAGCAAACCCAAATGAAATAGCAGTTTCTGCCTTAAGGACTTCAGATCCTAGTCAAAGATCCAACACTTTCTTTCCTACTTATTTCTGAAAGTTGTAAAGATCTTTGGAGGTTAATCATTTGCTTTGCCCCTTTAAAAATGGATTTAAGTTGTCGGTTGCTGTTATTTATACATTTGATGTTTAGCTTTGTCATTTTTCCTGAGTAAGGTTTAACTTCTCTGAGTTTTTCTTCTATAAAAAAATAGGGGAAATTATCCTATCTCATATATAATTGTTACAAAGAATAAGTGAGAGAATAATCAGCCCAGTACCTGGCACAATGCTTTCAATGGTAGATGCATATTATATTACTGTTATTAGTATGACTGCTTACTATTTATATTTAATCACAAAATACACATCCCAGCTAACGGATCACTATGTCAATCTCTGGTTTACCTGATAATCATGTAAAGCACAAGTTGTTTAAACATACAGTACAAGACTCCTTTTATAGTATTAAGATGCTTCGTTATCTGTAAGTGAAAAGAAGGTGCAATTTGAATGTATAAAATTGTATTATTTCCTTGTAGGTGCTATACATTTGCTGAAATGCCTTGGTATCAAAGAAGAATTGCTGAAATGCTGTTTGCAACTCCTCCAAGTTCCACCTATGAGAAGGTAGTATGATGTCCTTTGTTAAGTTAGTACTGATTTATTAACCACAGTGCCATTCCACAGTGTTCACACATGTAGAGCTCTGATTCAGTGAGGGACTTGAGCAATTTCTAATGATCCAATTCAACTATGTTATCACAAGGCTTAAAATTTATTATTCATGACTGGTGAGCGGTTTTCTTTTTCCCCGTTAGGTGAGTGGCTGGTAATTCTGGAATACTGTCATTTAAAATGGCTCGTGGCTAAAATCTACCTTCATTTTCTGTTTGAAATCTAAACCATATTGAAGTCACAAAAATAGAATAAGAAATACAGCAACTGTTACCCAGCATGTTTTAGCTGTATTATACACAATAATAGAAAAGTAAAGCACATGCTTGAGTTGATAAAAGAAGAACACTCATTATAACTCGGATTTTAAAAAGCATATGAAAGGTTCATATTCTGTCATATTTTCAAGGCCTTTGTTTTTCTTGTTAAAAATAAAATTTGAGAGGAATTTCTGGTTAAACTTTGGGTTTACTCATCACAAGCTTTTCAGAGTAAGAAAACAGGCAATTGAGAAAGCTGTACTTATATTACTTACATTGTAACAAGGAACTTTTCTTTCTTCTGGGAAGCTATAGTGTAGAAATTGATGTAGAAAAATACTTAGTTGTATTCTTTACACACAGTTGAGAAATATTATTAAAATAATGCACTTTGGTGGCATTATTTTATAATACATTATTTTATAATGGCATTGTTAAAATAATGCCCATTTGCTGGGCACAGTGGCTCATGCCTGTAATGCCAGCACTTTGGGAGGCTGAGGTTGGTGGATCAGTTGAGCCCAGGAGTTTGAGACCAGCCTGGGCAATGTGGCAAAACCTCTGGAAAACAATACAAAAATTAGCCAGGTGTGGTGGCCTGTGCCTGTAGTCCCAGCTACTCAGCTAAGCTGAGGGAGAAAGATCTTGAGCCTTGGAGGCCAAGACTGCAATAAACAGTGATTGTGCCATAGCATTCCAGCCTGGGCAACAGAGTGAGACCCTATCTTAAAAAAAAAAAAAAAATCATTTTAAGGACAAAAAATATAGTCAGCTCTACTTTATCAAATTAGTTATGTTTCTAAGAAATCAAATGTCATTAGAGAATGCATTACAAAAACAGTAGCTTAAGTAGGACAAAAAGTGTTTCAGACCCACAATAACATTGTATGTAGGAATTTCAATAATAATGGACTCTTAAAAATTCACTAGTACAACCTGAATCAATTCAGCTTTTGATTATATTTCATTTTTACTAGAAATCACTAGTTATTATTTAAGAGAACTGTCAAAATAGCTGAGTTACACATGATAATGTTCTTTCCTTTCTGCACATCATGTTAGTTCGGTACAAGTTCTAAACAGCAACCAAGTTATTACCAGAAGTAGTCCATATATTGTCATCTTAATGATGATTTAAGTGTTACGTTCAGTTTGGGTGTTAACTCTCACTGTTGAAGAAGTGACCATTATTTTAAGATGATTTACTTCCTGACTTTAATATAGGAATAGGTCTTTGAGACAATGCTTTTTTAATATTGTCTGTTTTAATCTTTTTTATTATGTTTGGGCTCTTTTTGTTTTTGACAGGCCTTAGGCTACTTTCACAGGGCAGAACAAGGTACGGTATTTTTGATTACACATATTAATACAGTAAAATTGTATGAATGCTGTATATATATATATACTATAATAGCAATTTCTAAAGCAAAGTTATTTATTCTGCTATGCTTGTTTTTGTGCTAGATATTGTAAAACAATTTTTAAAGTCTTTATTCAGTAAAGATCACCTGAATGAGAAATAGGCTGCTACTGAACTTGAGCTACAGTTCTGGAATGTCCATCATTTGATGTAATTCAGCCTTCCTTTTTGAGAGGAGTCTCTGACATGGTAATTGTCTTATTCAAGACTGCACATATTGGCCAGATGTGGTGGCTCACACTTGTAATCCCAGCACTTTGGGAAGCCAAGGCAGGAGGATCACTTGAACCCAAGAGTTTGAGACCAGCCTGGGCAACATAGTGACACCTCATCTCTACCAAAAAATAAAAATAAAAATTAGCCAGGTGTGGCAGCACACACCTGTAGTCCCAGCTACTCAGGAGGCTGAGGCAGGAAGGTCACTTGAGCCCAGGGGTTCCAGGCTACAATGAGCTGTGATTGCAGCACTGCACTACAGCCTGGGCCACAGAGTGACACCTGTCTGGGGGGAAAAATATATATATATATGTGTGTGTGTATATATATATGTATCTCATTAGAGGCATTTAAATGGGAATTCTGCTATCCAGCCAGGGTAGTCTCTTGCAGATATTGTGATAAAGAGTTTCAGGTCATGTTTGTTTTGAAAAGTGACTAGTCCTATGAAACTGTCACCAGGCCATCCTAAATTTATCCTTTTTAATATTCATACACTAAGTGGGGGAGATAAGAGACATAAGCATATGTTACCAAATAGACCATAAAAACCATTGAAATATATTCTATAAAACTTAATCAGGAGAAAATTAAGAAGATCCCATGTTTATTAAATTTGAGATCCCACACATAATAGACTTGTTCATTTCATGATAATAGTTTTCTACAGAATTTTATCTGAATGTTTTATCTCTGTAATTTATCAATTCTGACTTACATTATTACCTTCTACTAATACCCTTTCATGATCATACTGTTTCACATACCATAAATATGAATCTAGGAATGACTTTTTTTTTTAAAAGAGATTTAAAAGTTAATTACGAAGTAAAAATATAGGACTTAGAGACTTAAGGGTTGGGTGTGTTGAGAAAAACATGGTCCTTCCCTCATGGAGCTAAAATAAATCTGTGGTAACTTCAATCATTCTTCAGTGACCTTACCTTATTTCTTTCTGGTTCATATTCAGTTCAGAAGCTCCTCCGATGCCCTTAGTATCTTTTGTTTCTCCAGTGACACTTATCACTCAGTACTATAACACTCACATGTCTAAGATTGTACATTCAGAGAAGACGGGGACTTTGTCTTTTCTGGCTCACAATTGCACACTCATTACTTGGCACAATGCTTGGCAAATTTGTTCAATGACCGAGTAAATAGATGAATGATTGGATGAATGAATTTAAGAATATATTTAACCACAGGACAACTTAAGTATATCAACATGGCATCACACAAATCTGCTCAAATAAAAGAAGTAAAACAATTTTGGCTAAGGAGCACGTGGAATTAATCATTAATTGTATACAGGAAAAAGTATGCTTTGAATACAGAGGATCTCAGATTGTTAGGAAACTTTGTGGAGAATGAAGTTGGTGAGATAATTCTATGCTTTCATTCATAGGCTTTCTATTTATGCTTTTCTCTCAGCCAAGAATGTTCTCCACTTTTTTTTTTCTTTTTTTTTTTGGTGTCTCATACCATTTCAAAGTTTGTATATCTAGCAAAGCATTCCCTTCATTTTTATATTACATTTAGTTGTATTCATGTTTCTTTCTCCTTTTTGTTATAAAGTTGAAAAAAGCAGAGCTTTTGTTTCATCCTCTATGCTTAAGTATAGCTGACATCCAGTAAATGTTGATCAAATATATATATGTCATAATCATTATTTCATTCACTTATTCAGCAGATGTACACTGAATGTATGTTGTTTCACACACTGTTGTAGGCACTTGGGGTACCATAGGGAACTAAAGAGATTAAAAAGAGTATCACTGTCCTCAAATAGCATACATTCTATCAGGAGCTTCAGCTTCTCATCTATAAAATGGAGATACCCACTTGCAAAGTTGTGAAAATCAGAAATGTATATAATACAGTGCCTAGCACATTTGTAGATGTTCATTAAATGGTAATTATTATTTTACAAATATTTGTTTGAGATATAAACAGTTGAACAAAAGAGAATTTCCATTAGTCTAATCACTTATTGACCAAATTTATTGAAATTTAGACCTCAAAATCAAACCTTTAAAAATAAAAGCAACACTATTTCATCTGAGATCATTTTTTTCTTTCCTATGTGCAGTGGATCCAAACTTCTACAGCAAAAACTTACTTCTTTTAGGAAAGACATACTTGAAACTACACAACAAAAAGCTTGCTGCTTTCTGGCTAATGAAAGCCAAGGACTATCCAGCACACACAGAGGAGGATAAACAGGTAAAACATCTCCCATAAAGTAAGGCAGAAATGTTTTGAGGCACTATTAAATGGTGAATTAAGAACTGTAAAAGCATAATTTTCTAAATGCATAACATTGTTGAAAACAGGTGTGTTCATTTCAAGCGTAAATTCATTGACATTTATATTTCTATATAGGAAATGTTTAGTTACTGTCACCAAATAGATGTTAGGGGTTGCCTGCTACAATACAGAATTATTCCTGTTTTGACACACATGGCAGATGGAGTTAAGATTTCTAAAACATAAAAGTCAAGGGATGTGTACTAAAGTGGAAGAGCTAAGAGTCTCATTGGGTCACTGTCAAGAAATTTTATTGTTATAATGTCCTATCTGGTGTTTGGAAACTCTTAGAAACCCCACTTTATAAACTTAAATTTCACAAGTTAGTCTCTTAGCTCTCCTGTTTACTTATAACATGTATTTTTCCATTTTAGATACAGACAGAAGCTGCTCAGTTGCTTACAAGTTTCAGTGAGAAGAACTGAGAACTTTTCAGAGATGATGTATGAAACAGCTAATAAACATTGCCTTTTCATTTAATTATAAAAATATATGAACTATAACTGTTCTACGGCTTTTAAAATGTTGTGACCATTTAACAGTGTAAATATAAAAAATTCTAGGCTTCTTCACAAATAATAAAGTAAAATAAATAATTGCCATAAGAGTGGTAGAAATAAATCTCCATGGCTCAGGCAAAGATTATTTTGCATCCTGGATACCAGCAATGCAAAATGGTGTGAGATTTCTAAGGATTGATCACATAGGGATGGGAGATCAAGCAAAGAAAGCTTTGTAGAGGAGGGGAAATGGATCTATAGGGGATATACAGGGAGATGGATTTTCAAGTTGGATGGATTCTAAGTTGAGATCTTTGCAGAGAAGGTGTGGTAAAAGAGGTTAGGATTTTGTGGTTTCCTGACATAAAGTAGTTAAATGATGTATCTTGGAGCTAACCTGTATAAGGAAGGAATTAAGTCAGGAGACGACTAAAAATTGAGTGGTTTCCTTTTTTATTTTTATTTTTTTGAGACAGAGTCTCACTTGGTCATCCAGGCTGGCGTGCAGTGGCATAATCTTGGCCCACTGCAGCCTCCGCCTCTCCGGTTCAAGTGATTCTCCTGCCTTAACCTCCTGAGTGGCTGGGATTACAGGGTTGTACCACCACACCTGGCTTTTATATTTTTGGTAGAGATGGGGTTTTGCCAGGTTGGCTAGGCTGGTCTCAAACTCCTGGCCCCAAGTGATCTGCCCACCTCGGCCTCCCAAAGTGCGGGGATTACAGGTGTGAGCCACCACGCCTGGCCAGTTTCATCTAAATGTGGTGTATAGTCTCATGGTAGACTGAATTTATCAGACACAAAGCTCTATTCCTTAATGGAATGGAAGGAACACAAAACTTAAGAGTGAAATGGAATACTAACATGTTTTTAAATAGGCAGGACTGTGCTACTCACTTGAGGCTGGAGTGCCACCACTGCAAAATCTTTTTAAGTTTTGTAAAAAGGAGTATCATCTTGAATCCACTTGGATAAAGAGAGACTGTGTGTAGGTGGACTTTTCCCAAAGGATTTGGAAATTGTAATGTTACAATGAACTGTATGGATATGCTTATCATGTACATTTTCAAACAAAAAGGAAGACCGAAAGTAGTAATCTTTGTACACCCATCTCAGATTCAACGATTCTGCTATATAGGTTGTGTATCTCTTATCTGAAATACTTGTGACTAGAAGCAGCATTTTGGATTTGGGAATTTTTTTCAAATTTTGGAATATCTCCATACACACAATAAGACATCTTGGAGATGGGATCCAAGTCTAAACACAAAATTCACTTGTTTCATATATACCTTATGCACATAGCCTGAAGGTAACTTTATGTAATTTTTTAAAATAATTTTGTGCATTGAGACAAAGTTTGCATACATTGAACCATCAGAAAGCAAAGGTGTCATCTCAGCCACTCATGTGATCAATTTGTGGTTTGATGTCACCATCATTCCTGACTGAATTTATATGCTACCAATAAGCAGTTACTATACTTATTCCTGCATAACTACTTAACAGTAAAAAAAAATGACATAATTCGCATAGGAACAAAGATGGCAAAAAAAAAAAAAAAAAAAAAGACATACTATTGATGCAGTGAAAAAATAATGTGGTCAGGGTAGCTAGGCAATAGTAGCATCACCAGAAACCTGTATCAGCTGTTTAACGGCAGCAACAAACAATGGCAGGCTTTCAGTCTCCCGCTTATGATGCTGTATTTTAAAAGGTTATTGTATACTGTATTTTATTTTTGTAGGTGAGGAGAAACAGAAGCAGTTGAAGGGCCAGAAGTGGGTCTTTCTAGGGATGTGGTGGTATTCTGCTGGATGGCTTTTTAAAATGGGTTTTTTCCTGTAGGGAAACCGAATAAACTGTGTTGTGCACCTGCATTGTGACTGTGACCTGTTACATGAGGTCAGATGTGGAATTTTCTACTTGTATCATCATTTTGGCACTCAGAAAGCTTTGAATTATGGAGCACGAATTTCATGTTTCAGATTTTTGGATTCAGGGACGTTCAAACTGTATTTATATGTATGTCTGTGTGTGTACAAACACATACATTTCTAAACCTTTTGAAATTAATTGCAAGCATCATAATAGTTCACCCCTAAATGTGTCAGCATGCATTTTCTCAGAATAAAGACATCTTCCTGAACAAACACAAAACCATTATCACAACTGGAAAAGTTAACAATGCTCT
Organism: Mandrillus leucophaeus; assembly: GCF_000951045.1. Lineage (NCBI taxonomy): Eukaryota > Metazoa > Chordata > Mammalia > Primates > Cercopithecidae > Mandrillus > Mandrillus leucophaeus. The sequence goes on along the minus strand of NW_012108986.1, from coordinate 844,201 downwards.
AACATCATCTAATATCTACCCATATTCAAATTTTCTCAAACGTCCCCAAGATGTCTCATGCTTCTTAAAATCAGGATCCAAATTGCATTTGATTTGTTGCTTATCTTTCAATCTAGAACAGTTCCCCATTTTTTTCTTCTTGCAACATTGACTTTTTGAATAGGCCAGTCCATTTGTCATAGATTCTGTCACATTCCAGATTGGCCTAATTGACCACACCTTGAGAACCGCTGTTCCAGCTTATTTCCAGGACTCAAATTAGTTCTATTAGATCTTTGCCTGACTTTCATATTTATCACTTACTGATTTTTCTTTTAGGCTTTTTGTTTCATTTTCTTGGCTCTTTTCATTTATATCTTCCATATCCCTTATTTTACTTTTGGTTGTATCTCTTCTTCCTTAGATACTTTATAATTGCCTTCATGTCTGATATGTTTGTCTTTTTCTCTGAATGTTTTTCCTGATTTTAGCCAGTCATTCACATCTGCATTTTGTTTGTCCAGTTCTGAGTTTTTAAGTTGCTATTTTGGATTTTTTAAATATCTAATAATTTAATTCCTATTAGCATATTGTTTTAAAGTTTACTTTTTTCTCATTTTCAGTTTTCTCTTTAGTGATTTTATTTTTTTCCCTAGGGATGTAATTTTATGTTGAGTTACCAGCAATACTAAGTCATCAAATGGGAGGAAAGGGTCTGGGTTAGTTCAAGAATACTTTCTGCTAAGTTGTTTTTTGTGAGATCAGGTATCATTCAGTAATAAAGCTTTTTATGGAGTGAGGTTTTACCTCCTGATTCCTTACTAGAACTTTAAAAAATATTTTTACTTCCAAATAATTATAGATTCACACACTAAAAAAAAAAAAAAAAAAAGTCCTGTGTACCCGTCTCTCAGCCTGTCCCAGTGCTAACATCTCATATAACCTAAAGTACAATACAATAGCAAAGCCCAGAAACTGACATTGGTACAGACCACAGACCTTATTTAGATTTTACCACTTTTAAATGCTCTTGTGTGTATAGTTGTATGCAGTTCTATCACATGTAGATTTTTGGTAACTGCCACCATAATCAAGATACAGACCTGTTCCATCATCGCAAAGATCCCTAGTGCTGTCCCTTTATAGTCACGCCCATCCACCTCCTCTCCCCCACCCATCCCTAGCTCTGACAAGCACTAATCTGTTCTTCATAATTTTATTTCAACAGTGTTATACAAATGGAATCATACAGTGAGACCCTGTGACACTTTTTTTCACTCAGCATAATTCCCTTGAGACCTAAGTTCTATCAATAGTTTGTTCCTTTTTAGAGTTGATTAGTATTTAATTGTATGGGCATACCATATCAATCATATGCTGAGGGGCATTTAGGTTATTCCTGATTTGGGGCTGTTACAAATCTGCTATGAGCATTATATGCCGGTTTTTATGTCTACATAAATTCTCTCTCTCTGGGATACATGTCCAGGAGTGTGGCTACTGGGTCCTTATCTTCATTTTTCCCCTTTACTCTCTGAGGGTTAGGTTTCTTCTGCAAGACATGGTGCCTTCCCAAGATTCTAATTCTGTGCACTAAGTCGCTTCCACTTGACTTCCCAGGAGCCTGATTCCCCACATGTCACATTGGTTCTTGATGTTTCCCCACTAAGGATGAGACCCACTACTGAGAAGGAACCCCAGGAATCCCTTACTCCTTCCCCTGCAGCCCCCACCTGATTCTGTTCTTGTGTGGATTCCAGAGCTGACTGCTGGATTGAGATGCTTATTTCCCCATATACATGTATATAGAAGTTGGTAGTACTCTGTCTTCTAAGCGTATTACATACACAGGCTATCTCTCTCCTTTATAGATGTTTCCTTCCTTCCTTTTGAGGATGTGAGTAGAATACTGATTTTGGAAAGTGGCCATGATCCTATAAGAATGTAAAAGTCCTCAATTTCTTGATGGCCAAGTTATCTCAACTGAGTTTTTAATCACGGGCTGTGTACTAGCTGTGGATGTTGTAAAAATGTCTTCCCTCATACTCACTTTCCTCATCTATAAAAAAAGCACCATTAAAGACAACCCCCACCAATTTCATGGAATTGTAAGGATTAAAAGAATAATTTATGTAAAGGATTTGCTATGAATACCAATAAATACAACTACTATTACCTCTGATTTTGTTCTTGATTGAGAATTGAGGAGAGAAATTTTGGAATTTAGGAGATATCACTTTTGGACTTAGATCAAATCCCCAGTTGACCTAAAGCTTGGCTTTTAAGGCCAACTAAGTGTTACAGGACAACTTTTATTTGCGTATTTCAACAAAGGAAGATTTTTACTTCTGCATCATCCACCAATCTTCTTAGGTTCAACCAAACATTCAGACTTAACAAGTCTACAACAGGCTATATTTGGCACCAATTTACTCAGAAGGCTCTAGGACAGGAACCACAGCTCACCAGCAGGACAATTTTGAACCTCCTTTTCAGAAGACAATATTCTAACAGCAATGCAACGGTATCTCCCCAGGTGACAGCTCAGGGTCCTCCTTAAAGGACATGCAGTTACAAGACTTTTCCACTCAAGTATGCCCAAAGCTGTGGCTTTCTATCATGTATCTGGAGATTTCCCAGTCCAGATGCAACTTACCAGTCCTAGGGGTCATACTTACCGGAAGCAAAGTTGCCTGGCAATACATCCTATTTAGTTGTCAGGGTAGGAAGAGGTAGGTAGTTAACAGAAATCATCAGGGGGAAAGGTTTTGTTAACCTTTTCATTTTCAACTACTTGGGAAGTATGGGGGTGAGGGGGGGAACCCCAAACACTGGTAAGCTGCTTTCCCTGGAAGACAAATAGCTAAACTGATCTAATAGACACAATTGTATTGGGTCTGTGATCTATTCCCTGGACTATTTACTGGTGGTGGGGGCGGGTGAATCATCAAAATGAAGTAGCAGTATAAACCTGTCTCTGAGCCTCCCTTTTGTCTGTTTCCTCATGAACTGCACAGACTGTCTTGCACTCCCTAATTTCGTTCTGGTTGGTCCAGCTGGGAAGGGAAGAAAGGGAGAAGGTGAGTGAGGGACCGTATTTCTACAATTTTTCCGACTGCTACTGGGTAGATAAATCAAGACAGCTCTGCCTGTAGGTCTTGGATATCTATAACTGGGTGTGAAAAGTGGAAGACCCTGATGAATTCTCCAAAACAAAGCTGGTTTGGTCTCTTGTAGGGTTCTGTGTAGCCTCACCTGGTGCATCGTAATTTCTTACTTGAGGAGGGAGACCAGCACCCTGAAAACGAACTGGAAAACCACCTTCTTTAGTCAAATCTGCTAAATCATACCTCCAATGAATGATATTCAATAACTTCTGTCATAGCAAAATTTATACAGCAGTGGTACCATTTGTAATTCTAATACTTAACTCTTATGGTATAATTAAGGCAGTCCTTTTTGAAGACCAGTTACCCTCTATCACATAACCTGTCACATACATTAGAATTTTTTAAAGATTCTTTAGGCTTGAAAATAACCAGAGTGTTCATAATTAGGATTTGGAAAAGGAGTCTATTCAGCCAAGCAGATCACTGCCTTTCTTTCGCCTTTACTAAGTCAGTTCCATGGCTATAAAAAATGTTTAAGTTGATGAAATTTACAGTGCATATTAAAAGCATGATACAAATGGAAATTTAAAATTTTGTATTAGGAAGCCCAGTTTGCTAAAAGTAGCATTAATATCATTCACACCAGATTTTAATTTGTTACACATTTTTGTAGTTCAGCAAAGGCCTTATGATGAAAAACAATTAAAAAGTGTTACTTACGACAAAAATAATTATCTGTGTAAAAAGGGGGAGACTCAAAAGATTTTTATATGCTTATTTAATTCAGATAAATAGAACTGTTATGAATTTGAGAGGAATGAAGATAGTCAAATACTAACAGAAAATAATTAGCCTCATATCAGAGCATTCAAATGCTTATGTAACTCTTCAATCCATCTGGCTTCATAAAATCCAAAACTTTGAACACAAAAAAAGTGGCAGAGTTCACATTACCTTTTGTATGTTCCTAAGTATGAAACTGCATCAATTTATTATGAATTAAATTTGAAAAACATCACAGATTTAAAAACAAAGTACAAAAGTGCCTGATTCTTTTTAATTCCACAAATACCTAGCATCTCAACATGTAAACAAACTTCTATGCTGCTCAATGAATCTTTCCAATTTCGATAAACTAAATAGTATCAGATCTAGTATATGACTTTCATGTGTAAGTTATGGTTTTATCCATTACTTTGACAATATTACTGATGTAACAGAGAGAAAAATTTTCAACTATTGTATTTATTTAAAACAAACTGACAGGTTCAAGCACCTGTCTTCAGAAAAGCCAGCAGCATTTTTTTTTTTTTTTAAACATACTCAAAGTAAGATTTGGCCTAAGCCCTTAATACCTTCCTGAACAGCCATGCAACTAAACACCCTCAGGAGATGTTACATAAGGGAGAGAAGAACATGGAGCAATTTGCACTTTTTCCCCTAGATAATATTAACAAGGTAAAGCAAATCCAGATCTTTATGAATGAACGGCTGTCATGTTTCATACACTTGGAGCTCTATAAAACTAGAGCCACTATCATATATGCTTTTATAGATATATATGTATTTTTAATAAAGTCTCTCACTTGCTTCAAAATTTAAGGATGATGTTTTTCCTGGTCAGTCATTTCAAGGGAACAATAAATAAAGTAGAAAAGGATGAACTGTTTTGCATATTTCTGTGGAAGAACGGAAAACATACTTTGAGAGGTTCGGAAAATTCACTGTACAGAATGAACAGCTTATATACACTATCTGTGCAATTTTTCTTGGCTGGGGTATTTAAATGCAAGAGCTCCTCCAAAATAAGAAGCCACATTCATTCTTGTCCAAATCCCTCTGTCTCTTCTATTGCAAAAAGAAGTTTTTCCTTTAGTTGTTCATAACTCTTATATGGTGGTAGATCCAAGCGATTAAAACTGAACAGAAACAAAAACAAAATCAGATGTTTTCAATAAAATGAAAAAAAAAATACAATATTTTTCAAAGCACATAGAAAAGCTGAATGGATATATGAATATATACTATATATGTAAAAATTTTGCCAGAATTAATTCTAACAATTTACTACTATAATATTACTTAATTGGTATATTAACATTTCTAAATTTCTTAGAGTAATCCAAATTTAAGACTTACATATAAAAACTATTTTAACATCTCCGAGAGGAAAATGGAATTACAAATAATAAGTGTAGCAATTTGGATAAAGACAATTTTTTAAAAAAAAATCAATTTTCTTTTTACTATTCCTGTTACGTGTGTTATGAGTCCTCCTAATTTCTCTTAGGATAAGAGTCCATTTCTTTCATCCACTCAGTCACTCATTCATCAGTCATTTACCGAGATTTTTTGACATAACCGATAAGCTAGTGACACAGTGAAGAAAACTAAAATCCCTGTCTTCATGGAATTTACATTCTGGGGTGGAGACAGTCAGTGAACAAATATATACATCTGTCTTTTCAAATAATCTAACCACATATATAAACTCTTCTAAAATGATACTTTTTCAGCCTTGTCATACTCAAATAATTCCATTCTGGGATTAACTGATGAAAAATGTTAAAATACTAAAAAATGCTTAAAATAACAATATTATTTTTCAGTTTACAAAGGTGAAATCACATTTCATTTTGTAAGGTACAGCACTGAGTAGCTAGATTAGGATTCGGGTGTTCAGGGTTTTGGTCCCCACAGTAGCAGTGACTAGTGAGATAGCTCTGAGTAAGTCAGAACGCTTCTGTACCTTCATTTTCCCATGCAGAAGCTTTCTAGAGATTATCCAGGTACCCTCTTACCATTCCCACCACTTTCCATGTGCCCTTGATCCTCCCATGTTAGAGTTAGGAAAGAGCCTTTGAAACAAGGCATCTAATTAAAACAGTGCTGTTTTAAGACTGTATTCTTTGTATTTTAAAAGAAGTTAAAGATATTAATAGCAGCAACTAAGCAGACCATCTACTGCCTTCCCCTTTAAACTATACTTCAAGGTAGAGTATGATAACAAGGTAAAAAAAAAAAATACTATTTTTCAATACTTCCTATATAAGACAACCAGTCACTTTCTGTTCTCTTACATCTTTCACATATAGCCTTTGCCAAATTCTGTCATTCTGTCTACCAAATATTCCATTTTTTCTCCTGCTTATGTATTTATTTGGAGACAGGGTCTGGCTCTGTTGCCTAGGCTAGGGTGCAGTGACACTGTCTCGGCTCACTGCAACCTCGACCTCCCAGGGTCAAGCAATCCTCCCTCCTCCCACCTCAGCCCCCGGAGTGGCTGGAAGTACAGGTGCATGCCACCATGGCCAGCTAACTTTTGTATATTTTTTGTAGAGACGAAGTTTTGTCATGTTGCCCAGGCTCCTCCTGATCATTTCTACTGCCACTACATCCCTCTGTATATGCTTCCTCATCATCTCTTATCTGGATCATCAGAGAATTTCCTGCTACTCAACTTTGGGCCCATTTGTTTTGTTTCTTTTTTACTTTTTGCTAAAATGACATACCAGTTTATGCTACTCTTCAAAAACCTTTGCTGCTTTTGAGTTGCTATGGGTGGGGAGGGGGCTGTGGTAGGGAAAGGAAGCTTCTGTTCTCTACCGTCAACTTGTTTCACGCTCTCCCGAGCATGCCACATGCCTTTCTCTTTCTGTAACCCTGCTCTCTATGATCTGGAATACACTTTTCATCAAGAACCAGTCCAAATGCTACAACTTCCTCTGAGCATCTTACACATACAATTTCCCTATTCATAAGCTCCTTTTATTTCTGTTTTAGCATCTATTTTAATCTACTCTGGATTAGGATTGACTGGTTTCTCCCATTAGATTCTAAAATCCATGAGGGCAGTCATCTCTGCACTCTCTTAATGCTGATCTGTTTCGCATACAATAGATATTTAGTAAATGCCGAGTTGAAAAACATGAAAGTGGGTTACTTGAAAACATCCAAAACAGGCTTCTGTTTTAAAACATTGGCCATTATGTTTTGTGCTGTTTTTGTAAGACAGACAAGCTAAAATTGATTCTGCTTTCTTCAATTATTGACCCCAAGGCTATACTTTGAACCCTGACATCACCAGTAAAGGAAGTTTCTAATTTAAAAATCCTGTTCTCTTACCATGTCTTTCCAGTTTATTTCAATTAAAATGCCAGCCTGTTGACCTCATCATACTATCCTGTCTACCTCCTCTTGTCCTCCCTTTATTCTTTACCTATAGCCCATCACTATAATTAGAGATCATGGTCCATCATTATACATCATAATGTATTTGTATTTGTAAAAGTATTTACAACATATTCATTTAATTTATTTTGAGACAGAGTCTAGCTCTGTATCCCAGGCTGGAGTGCAGTGGCGCAATCTTGGCTCACTGCAACCTCCGTCTCTGGGGTTCAACTGATTCTCCTGCTCTCAACCTCCCGAGTGGCTGGGTTTACAGGCGTGCACAGCCACGCCCAACTAATTTTTGTATTTTTAGTAGAGACGGTGTTTTACCACGTTGGCCAATTGGTCTTGAACTCCTGGGATCTGCCCACCTCAGCCTCCCAAAGTGTTGGGATTACAGGTGTGAGCCACCTTGCCCGGCCTACAAATATTTTTAAATCTCACGCTTCTCCCTCTTTTGAACTCATAAACTCAAATTCTGATGAACTCAATCTTCTGCTTTCTTGTTCCTTTCAACTTAACAGCTGAAAATTACTGGGGGAGGAAATCATGCATTCAAGTAGACGGTTGTCATTTCAAATATACTACTAATCCAAGTGAACAATCCAATTTTGCCTAGCAATCTTAGCCGTGTTCCTCTAATCAATACTTGCCTATTCTCTAACAATTCTCCCAATTCCTTCTTTCTCTCGAAAGTTTTCCCTTTCGTCACTCTTAGCCAGTGACTTCTCTTTATACTTTGAGAAAACAGAAATCAGTGGGTGGTAATTACTTTCCCTTCACAAAATTTGAAATCTATTTTAATTCTCCCCTTGACTCAAAAATCACTCAAAAGTGGTAGATATTGGATCTACCACTTTAACTGAAGGCAGAGGTCTTCAAATTTTGGTCACAGGACTCCTTTTCACTCTTAAAAATATTGTCAACCTTGGCTGGGAGCGGTGGCTCATGCCTATAACCCCAGCACTTTCAGAGGCCAAGGCAGGAGGACGGCTTGAACCCAGAGTTTAAGACCCACCTGGGAAAACACAGCAAAACTTAGTCCCTACAAAAAATTAAAAAATTAGCCAGGCATAGTGGTGTACACTGGTGGTCCCAGCTACTGGGGAGGCTATGGTGGGAAGATTGTTTGAACCCAGGAGGTTGAGGCTGCAGTGAGTTGTGTTTGTGCCACTGCACTCTAATCTGGGTAACACAGCAAGACTGTCTCGGAAAAAAAAAATTTCCAACTGCAAAGAGCTTTCATTTATATGAATTATAGCTACTGATATTTAAAAGTTAAAACATATTTTATTTATATGAATTATAGCTACTGATATTTAAAAGTTAAAACAGAAGTTTAAAAAGTATTAATTCATTTTGATATGAAAATAAACATTTCAATGGGAAAAACCCAAGTATTTCCAAAAAAATATAGTGGAAAGAGTGATTTTGTTTTATAGTTTTGGAAATCTTTTAAATATCTGGTGTAACAGAAAACATCTGGATTCTGATATCTACTTGTACATTTAATCTACTGCCCCACACAGAAAAATAGTTAGAAACAGAGATATACTCTACTCATCTTGTCAGATAATTATCGATATTATTCTTTGATACTAAATTTGACAAGGGAATGCACAATATGGTTCGAAATCAGGTCAAAGAACACTTTATACTTTGTTATACAAAATCTACTGTTCTCTCTTGCACTTTGTTTTTGATTTGATTTGATTTTTTTTGAGACAGGGTCTTACTCTGTCACCCAGACTGGAGTGTAGTGGTGTGATCATGGATAGCTGCAGCCTTGACTTCCCTGGCTCCAGTGATCCTCCCATCTTAGCCTCCAGAGAAGCTGGGACTACTGGTGTGTGCCAACACACCCGGCTAATTTTTGTATTTTTTGTAGAGACGGGGTTTCACCATGTTGCCTAGGCTGGTCTCAAACTCCTGAGCTCAAGCGATCCTCCCACCTCGGCCTTCCAAAGTGTTGGGATTATAGGTGTGAGTCACTGTGCCCAGACTCTCTTGCACTTTGAATAGATCTTTTACTCATGCGTCATTTTGTAACATTTGTTGTAGCATTCACTGATCATTTGAAAATAATGACTCATTGAATTATAAGGATTTTCTAAATGTTGACTCATTTAATTATATAATAGGAAAAAAAATCACATTTGTTAAAATACCACTAATCAGCCGGGCATGGTGGCTCACTCCTGTAATCCCAGCACTTTGGGAGGCCAAGGCGGGCAGATCACGAGGTGAGGAGTTCGAGACCAGCCTGACCAACATGGGGAAACCACGTCTGTACTAAAAATACAAAAATAAGCCAGGTATGGTGGTGCGCACCTGTAATCCCAGCTACCCAGGAGGCTGAGGCAGGAGAATCGCTTGAACCTGGGAGGCGGAGGTGGTAGTGAGCTGAGATCGCGCCACTGCCCTCCAGCCTGGGTGACAGAGCAAGACTCCGTCTCAAAAAAACAAAAAACAAACAATCTCACTAATCTCATTGACGAAAGTCTTCAGAAGCTCTCAAGCTCATGGTGGTAATTATCACCACCAACAAATGCCTATTGTTTTCCTTAAAATGACAAGCTAACAACATTACTTCTCAAGAAAATGTCTGTCAAATACCTAAGTCTGCATAAACTGCTGGCGGGTCATTTTTTCAAGTAAAAATAGTGTTCCATAAAAGAAAACAAGCTAGTTCAGTTTTCAACTCAAACAACTGCCCAAGAGCTTTCCTTCAAGAGAATCATTCTCTGGTGTGCACAAGTGCTATTTCAGACTTCCTATTTTGTCACACAAATGTTAAAAAAACATATACTCAAGCATCAAGATTGAATAAAGTTAGTAATTTTTACTGCTTCATAAAGAACTTCAATGAACCTGCCTTTTTGCTTTTTTTTTTTTTCCCTTGCTTTAAACCTCAAGTATATGGTGCTGAAGAATACAGAGGTAGTAGCAGTTTGGTGCCACTGCCTTGATTTATGCTAAGGCACAAGCAGGTTCACAAACCATTGCTTTTGCACCACAAGTAGAAATTTCAAAATGATAAAAAGGCAAATAATGGCTTGGTATGAAAATAGTTTTGACCTCCTGAAAGAATCACCTATCTCCAGGCTGTCATCTTTGGCCTGGGTAACTATAACAATTTCCTAACTACTCTCCCTGCATTCACCCCTGCATCCAACTCCTTCCCTATACTGTTTTCCGGCCGATTTTTCTGGGATTTATTACTTGCTATTTAAAACTTTTCAAAGCTAATTTTTCTTTGATATCTCAGTTCTTTATATTAGCCTATAAGGCTGTACATAATTTAATCCCTGCCTACATCCCCCAATTTTTTCATCTCCCTTTCTTCTGATTTACCAAGTTCCAATCATACCTATCATCTTCATTTCCTTGAAAAACAATTTCTTCAGGGTCTTTGCTTACTTTGGCATTTCTGTGCAAAGAATGTTCTTTCTCTGCTTATTCCCACAGCATGCTCTTTATCAAACTCAACTTAAACAAATTACCCCTTCCAAGACATCTCCCTGACCACTCAACCCAGAGCAGGTTCCCATTAGTTGTTCTCTATCAGAGTACTCTCATTTTTCCCTTCGAAGGACTTACCAGGATTTGCAAATAGTTGTTTGTTTATCTGTTTGTCATTTGCGCCCCACCATGGGGCACAAACTTCATAAAAGACAGGGAATACTTAAATCTTACTTTATACATAGTGGGTACACTAATATTTGTTGAATCAATGGATGCATTTTTCATGTATTTCTATTAATGAGAACACGCTAAAGTGTTCAGTTATAGAATGCTGTATTAATCAATGTGTTCTCAAAATTGAAATTCTGACTACTTTGATGAATACGCAGTTATATTGGATCTTACATATTTTTAAAGGAACAAAACAAAAGATTCTCTGTGGCTTTTACCTTCGTATTTAGGATTCTTGAACTTACCATGTATGGCTTCTTGGTAACCAAGTGTCTTTGCCAACTTTTTCAATGCAAAACTTTTGAGGCCCATTACTTCCTACACCAGGAAAATAAGACAAAGTTTATCTGGTCCTTTAAACTTTTTTCTTCTGACAACTACTTAAATAATAGAACATGCTGCATAATCATATGAATGATACGAAATAAAGAAGAAATTCACAATGTAAGCTGCTTCTGCCTGAAGAAGCTTCTTACTGTTGCAGAGATCCAGCAATAAGAATTAAATCAGTGGGAAGAAAACTATTTATATAGAATGTCGCTCCCTTCACAGTCACCCTAGGGAGCAAAGCAATGGCCACCTCAGCTATATGAGGAGACATTCATTTTTGTCTTACAAGTGCTTTGATATTAGTCATTCATTTTTCTTTCTTCTAAATGAAGTCCTATCTACAGCACAGAAGAGTAATCTTTAGTTCAAGTCTACTGTATGTCCAAAGGCCATTATTATCACAAAATTATCTACAGAGAAATTACAGTGAAACTACATTTACCCATGAGCTCAGCAAATCCTCCTAGAGGTAAACGGCAGGTTCCAGTGACGAACTGCAGTAGTCGCATTCTTACTTCATTGTCTGTCTCTTTCACAAACTGTAATGAAATCCAATGTACTTTAATATGAAATAAATGCTAAACTATCTTCAATCATGAAACTAGTACACACCTGAAGAAATTAAATAACACTGAATTGGTTCAAAAGTCGTGTGAAAAAGTGGTTGTAGGGTTTGTCATTTAATAAGAGTGGGCACCATGCTAAGCACACTGTGAACCTCACTTCAGGTCATCCTCATGAGAACACGGAGGCTGGCCACCATCATTACTACGCCCATCTTACAGCGAGCAAAGACACGAGAATCTTGGCAAGGTTAAGTCATTTATGTAAGGTCAAACAAAAGGTGCAACCAAGATAGATGATGTTGTTGGGCTGTAGTATAACAGCTATTAAGGGTTCCTGCCAAATAGTGTGCCACTGGTTTTCATGGATTTAGTTCTCACAATTCTATGAGATAGGTAGAATCGTTAGCATCCCCACTGTACACATAAGGAAATGGAGGCCTAGAGAGTTTAAATGATTTGTCCTTCTTAAACTGCTAAAGTGGCAGAACTAACATTTGAACTCAAGTCTAGATGAGCCCTAAACCACTGTTATTCCTCCCTAAGTCAATTACCCATCTCCCCTTTAAGCTACAGAAAACAAATGAACACCTCTCTGCTGCCACTCTTAATAGTCTATGGTATTTTCTCCCATGAAACACCATTTTCCTAACACTTTGTGTTCTTCCTGACTAGTACCTGAAACACCAAAGTACACATTCCTCTAAAATTATCTATTTCACTGACTAGTTATTTTCAAAGACATAAATGGGTAATGTGGTGAAATACTAATTTGATTGGTTTGAGTATAACAGAAAGCAAGGAACATAGGGAGCAGATTAAGAGTAGAAATGTATCTTTAAAATAGGGAATAAACTTTAGCTAAGGATAAGATAAAACAGCTGTGCTAATCATGTCCCAAAATATTTCAGTGAAGAACTGTGCTGAGGCACATATTTCAACAAAACACAAGAAACAAAACTTATTACCAGGTCTGGCATAAACCTCACCACTTCCCCTAAAAGAAACCCACTTCAGAAAACACAAGTATTCATTTGGATTTATATGACCCTAAGCTTAAGCTCATTGGCTATGTAGGTACAAATGTGTAAACAGAAAGCCAGGGAACACCAAATGTAACGAAGCTAGTGAATAGTATGCATATTGCATGCAATGCAATTCAGGTATTTTAGGCGTGAAAATGGATTTATTCCTTCCTATTTATGTATTTATTTTATAATAGGTAATAGTATGGAATGCAAAAGACTTTTACTTAATGAAAAGCAGCTTTCCTACCTTCGCCTCCAACTGCTCAGCACCCCTCTAGAACTGTTTCCAGTTTTTTCTCTGCCTTTTCAAAGATGATATATTTCCATACTAACATACACTTTTACTATACAGATGATAAGTCTTTAAACAAAAAGCATCATATTATACACATTGTTTAGCATCTTCCTTCTCCCCTTAATACTGTATTGAAATATTATTCTCCAATATTTTTGTTAATTTGCATTTTTAAAAATGGAAAGAAAAGTCAGGCGTAGTGGCTCATACCTGTAATCCCAGCACTTTGGGAGGCCAAGGCAGGTGGATCACTTGAGGTCAGCAGTTCAAGACCAGCCTGGCCAACATGGTGAAACCCTGTCTCTACTAAAAATACAAAAACTAGCCGGGCGTGGTGGCACACACCCATAATCCCAGCTACTTGGAGTGGGGGCGCTGAGGCAGGAGAATCACTTGAACCTGGGAGGCAGAGGTTGCAATGAGCCGAGATCCTGCCACTGCACTCCAGCCTAGGCAATAGAGTGAGACTCT
>NW_012108986.1:826761-830506 GCF_000951045.1 Mandrillus leucophaeus | reverse complement strand
GTATAGACATATAGAATGGATGTATGATAGTTTATTTACTCAGTACTCTCCTGATGGACATTTAGGTTGTTTCAAGTCTCTGTTAGTAAACCAATTATATTGCATTACTTTGGTATGTGCCACTTTACACATGTGGAAGTATATTTTAAGATAAATTTCTAGAAGTGTCTACATCTCTTTAAAATATCAAGCAATAAACTCATGACATACATCCTTATGAAAAGATGCAACTTTTGGAAAGTATACTGTAACACAAAACCTAGCATTACTCTTCACCTGAAAATGAAACAGTTAAGCAGAAGTAAGCCAGAAGTCCAGCCGTTAAATTGCTCAAATGAGTCCCAATTAGTAGAGAAGTTATCTGAAGAATATCCCTGATCTGGAGATTTTAAATTCTCAAATAAACACACAAAACAAAAGTCTATTAAAATAAAATGTTCAAGATTAGTGTGGTACACTTGGATTCCTGAGACCATCCTATTACAGTTTAAGCAAAACACAAAAAAATAAAAATAAATACATAAATAAATGAATAAAGTCACTCTTATGACATTATGCCCTCGGTCATTCTAATTCCCTAGTATATATTACCTCAGAGGAATTAAAATATCTGCACTGACTATCATTACAAAACTGACTATCATTACAAAAAAAAAAAAAAGTATATTTCCTCATTTACTTCTAGAATTAAGTGGAATTTAGACTACTTTGATACCACTAGAAAAAAATTGCTATGCCTACAACTATTAACATTAAACTATTACTTAAATAAGATTCCGTCATTCACTCCTTCATTTTAGCAAGACAGTCAAAGAAGCAATAGAAAGTACTTTTGACAAGTGTTCACACTATTCTCTTAGATTTAGAATTGGAAAATTATAAACTGTGTCCAAAAGCAGTCTCAATTAAAAATAATAAGCTATTTTTAAAACCACCATTTCATTAGAAAATATGTTGAGTACTTTGTTTCAAATATGTTGAGTACTTTGTTTCAAAAAACATAAAAGCAAATACCTGCCAAAACCAAATGATTTGCTTGCTGTTTCTTGTATAATGTCGATAAACAGTATTTCTCTGCCAATCTGCCAAGTCAACCTCCTGCATGCCACACAACATAACCTGGGAAATGAGCACAGAATCAGGCTACGATAAAGATTTAGTGAAAAGAGTAATTATATGACTGAAATTTCCTAATGCAGTTATGCACATGGCAAATTATGTGAAAAGCTATGTGCACGGCATATAATGATCACAATAAGCAAATCTTTTGAACAAAACTGTGGCAATTTAGCATAAAGGATTCTCTGGTACTTTACCCGTGTTTATTGAACTCAAACCAAAAACTACATTTAGAGTATTTTCAAGAAAAACAGCTATACTGAAAAGCATGTCTCCTTTACCATATGTATATATGTATGGTGTGTGTACTTACACACACACACACCTATATATATAGATTTATATCTAGATATGTGTGTATATATGTATCTATATATATACATAGATATATATCTAGATACATAGATAGATCGATCGATCGATCTCCCCCAAACTGGGTATCCAAATTCATTAGTTCCAAACCTATTTCTGGTTCTCATTTTAAAAAATCTATGCTATTTTATATACTTAAAAATAAAAAAATACTAACCTCCTATTAATAATTTATCCAGCTTCTCTAGGAATATTCTACATATGTGAAATTTTCAAACAACCTCAACTTGTATATGAAATGAACATTATTTTAGGCATAGTAAAATATGTAATACTTATCTCTTAGTTTTTTTCATAAGTCAACTTTGAGCTATAATTTACATAGAATAAAATGCACGAACTTAGGTATATAGTTAGAAGATTTTCAACGATGTATACACCTGTGTAACCACCATGACAATCAAGATATAGAATATTTCCATCACATCCCTTTTTGTAATCAAAACCATATCCTCACCTGTAGTTTCAGGTGATCAGTGATTTCACCACAGATTATATTTGTCCTTTTAAGAATGTCATGTATATGCATACATCCATATTTGTGTCATATATAGTGCATACACATATACACACATCCTCTTTTGTTTTTCCCACTCAACATGTTTTTGAGATTCATCCATGCTGTAGTTCATATTTTCTATCACTGAGTAGTATTCCATTATATGAATATACAACAATTTGCTTATCCATTCACTTGTTAATTCATTTAGGTTACTTTCAATTTTTAGCATTGATGAATAAAGTGATTAACATTTATGTACAAGTCTTTGTTTAGATAGATATTTCATTTCATTTTAATAAACACCTAACAGTAGAACTGGTAGGCCATAAGGTAGATGTACATTTAACATTAGAAGAAACTACCAACACTATCTCAAAGTGGTGTTTTGATTTGCATTTCCCCAATTACTAATAAGCATTTTTCCATGTATTTACTTGCCATCTGTGTATCTCCTATTGTGAAGTGAGCCTTTGTCTATTTAAAAATGTTTTCTTGTCTTTTTATTGAGTTCCATGAGTTTTTTGTTAATATATTCCAGATATAAGATCTTTGTCTCAACAGTTTCTCCCAGTGTGTAGGTTACTTTTTCATTTAATGGTATCTTTTCAAGAGCAGTTTTTAGTTTTGAAGAAATCCAATTTATCCATATTTTTCTTTCATGGTTATTACTTTTTGTGTTCTAAAAAACTTCTGCCTGCATCAAGATTTCTCTCATGTTTTCTTTTTCACTTTCACATTCAGACTTATAATTCTCTTTAATTGTAAGCATGAATAATTTTATGGGCAGAGGTAAGGTCAAAGTTAATTTTAAATATGGACTGAAGTAGGTTCATAGTTAATTTTCTTCCATATGGACATTCAGTTGATTCAACATCATTTGTTGAAAAGATATTCCCTTTCCACATTGAAATATCTTAGCACTTTTGCTGAAAATCAGTTGACAATATAGGGTCTACTTCCAGACTTTCTAGTGTTCCACCAATTTGTCTATTCTTTCACAAATACCACATTATCTTATTTACTATTAGAAATAAGTCTTAAAATCAGGTGATGTAAATCCTCCAAGTCTGTCCTTTCTCAAAATTGGCTCTGCTCTTCTAGGGCCTCTGTATTTCCTTCTAATTTTGAAATCAGCCTATCACTTTCTATAAAAAAATTCTGCTGAGATGTTGAATCTCTAAATCAATTTGGAGAGAACTGACAGTTTAACAATATAACATGGTATATCTCTTCATTTATTTAGGTCTTCCTTAATTTTTCTGAGCAGTTTTGAGTTTTTGGTATAGAGGTCTTGTGTGTTTTTGATTAAATTTGCTCATTTTTTGATGCTTTCACAAATGAAACTAAAATCTTAATTTTAAGTGTCTGTTGCTAATACATAAAAATACAATTGATTTTTAAAGTATTAAAATTGTACCCATGCCTTATTAAATTCACCTTATTTCTAGTAGTTTTTTGGTGGGTTACCTAGGATTTTCTAATCTAAGCTGAAAATCATGTTTTCATCTGTGAATATAGGCAGTTTTACTTATTTCCCATCTTTATGCTTCTTATTTCTGCTTTTGCCACTGGCTAGGGTATTTGGTAAAATATTGAATAGAAGTGGTAAGAGTAGACATCTTTGCCTTTTTCCAAAACTCAATGGGAAACTTTCAAAATATTACCATTTAGAATAATGCTAAGGTTTTTTGTTGTTGATGATGATTCCCTTTATCAAACTAAGAAAGTTGCCTTCTATTCCTAGTGTGGTAG